>NW_022170819.1:18921560-18926348 GCF_008802855.1 Photinus pyralis
TGAGATTTCCCCACAGCAACTTATAATGCTCTTGCTAATTTTTGAATTCGACGTTTCGTCTTTGCGGAACCATCAACTTTATTTTTTAGATACAATGCTTTCAGTCATTGATGATTTCAGCTTGTTTGGTTACTGATAGCAGAGGCAGCGGTCGTATTGTCCCATGCACTTTGATACCCTTTGACACTATTATCACTTGATAACTTTTATATGTTAAAGACTTTCTCACTTGCTAACAACGACAAAATCAATTTAAATACGTAAGTTACTTCGTCTGATTCAGTGTTTTTCAAATGTGTGTTTTCAGTACCATGTTCTGGATTTTGGTTTTACTACTAGGCTTACTACCGTCAACACTTCAGCACGAAGAGTACGGCGAATTTAGTTACGCCAATAACATTCTTTCCTTTCAAGAGGTGGGCACCACCGATGGCGTATCCGAAATCGTACATGAAGAAGATGGACTTGATCCAAAACCTCCCAGCATCTTCGAGCGAACTTCAATTTCAAAGGTGTTTTTGTTGAATCGCAACTTGACAACAATTCAAGAGGCACTTTCAGTGAATTTGGTTCGTTAAAAGTTCTTAATCTCGATGAGAATTTAATCAGCCATATTCCTGAACGTGTGTTTGATGGCCTGGACAGCTTGATGGTCATCAGTTTCAAACGGAACCAACTCGAACAGTTTAAGATCGTTTCGAGTTCCGTCAGGTCGCTACATTTGAGCAAAAATCTACTTAAAAAGGTAACTAACGAAATGTTTGCTAACACACCCAGTATCGAGATATTGAATTTACACGGAAACATTTTGGAGGAACTAGAACCACTTGCATTCTCGAGCTTAGGCGACTTAAAATCACTTACTCTAAGCAACAATCGCATCAAAACACTGCCCGACGACATTTTCGTGCATTGCCCAGAAATCGTCAACCTTTACCTCGAAGATAACCAATTGAAAGCGTTAGGTGGAAGCTTTCAACCACTGAAACACTTAATTACGCTGTTCCTACAAAACAACAAAATCGCTGAAGTTGACGCGAGGGCTTTCCACAACTTAAAAGACCTAAACACTCTGGACCTTAGTAACAACTCGCTGGTAACCCTTCACGAGGCCGTGTTTAAGCATCTCGATCAATTGGGCGAGCTTCTATTGCAAAATAATCAAATTAAAGACTTACCAGATGCAATTTTTGGCGATTTGAGTAAACTTAGCCGTTTACTGTTGAATGGAAACAAGATCACCTCACTCCAAGCCGACATCTTTCAAGGCTTAAGAGAGCTGCGAAATCTCAAGTTGGGAAACAATCAGATAAGGTCATTGGTTAAGGGCAGCTTTACCGGATTGGACCGTTGTTACGATCTGGATTTGACGAAGAATAACCTTTCGCGCTTAAAAACCGATGTCTTTACCGGTCTGAAGAGTTTGGAGCAACTCATCTTAAATGAAAACGAATTGAGCGAGGTCGACGTTGGTGCCTTTAATGGTTTAGATTTGCTTTACATTATCAGTTTGGAAAACGCCAAAATACAGACTCTTGATGCTTTGGCCGAGATGGGAGGTCTTCAGATTATAGCCCTTCGGGGTACGAAATTTCAAAACGATACAGAATTACGCGTAGGTAGTAAGCTGTATAAAGTTAATACTTATCAAATTTGGGTGCTAGCCCGCCTAGTATGAATAAATTTTCTTTTCTAAGTGGCTATTATTTTCCACAAAAGCCACCGATCGAAGTTTAAAGTACCAATAATCAACTGTTCCTCGGTTTCACAAACGATGACTAATAGTTATTTATTATACAAGATCGATCAAGGGATATTTTCACGAGATGGTTAGTTTTCCATTTATCGTCGTGTATAATAAAACAGAAGCTATTTAAATGTAAGGTTTCTGCTAACTTAGACGTCAAAAATAGCAAGCTTAGTTGCATCGTTTCTATAGAAACAGCATTGCATTATGTCCTGAACTTCCTTGTATATCGTGCACCGCGTCCCATTTGAATTAAGAATAACAGATATCATTAGAACGCATACTCATCTGTTTCACTTAATCTACTCTTGCGGTTAGAGTGATCACTATATCTACATTTAGCACATCACCTCAGCTGCTTATCACTTTCAAGACGGCTTTGCGGAAACATGAAGGAACAACAAATCACCATTTGAACGGGACGCAAAATGCCTTCGAAATTCGATTTTTTGCATGAACGATCAGCCGTGCTTGCTCTATTTCTCAAGGAGATAAACTGAACAAAAAATGGAGATTGGTGGGCAACGTCATCCCAGTGTGATTAGCAAAGAGCAGCTGAAGAATCTAAGGATCAGCCTTTGTTAATGAAGTCCAATGTAATAAAGCATCATACAGAGCCACATCTAGAGCTTATATTCAACTGCCATACAGTTTAATCTACCTACTATTTTAAATAACTAACACGAATCATGCCCTCAATGGTTGCAAAGATTGCGAAGTCTGTGTTTCTTTATGTAGATGCGACCTAAAAACAAATCCAAATCTTTCTTAAATAAATTAGCATTGTTACGAACTATGGGAAAATCGGTCAACACGCACTGTTAGTTGCAATGCTTCATTTGGGTGTATCGGTCTATGTGATATACGCCTTGATTGCGTGTATTTTGGTGTATACAATCTTAGGGATTAGGAATCAATTAGTCACTTGGTTTCGATGTGTCCTGTTCGTTTTAAGGTTAACAGGACCTCCTGTGGTACCGCTGTTTGGAAACCTACTTTCAGTCAGAAGTGGAACTGGTATTAGTATATCGTGTGTCTTAATTTTAAAATCCTCTACACATGTCCATTGCAGAATTCATAAAATTCCTAATAGCTCTACGAAAGTATGAACGGTCGTTGTTGGGACTGTGGATTTCTGTTCTACCTGCCGTTGGTGTCGGTGATCCGAAACACATCCAGATCATACTCTCGAGCACGAAGACGGCAGGCAAGAATTTTTTTTATGAGTTCATGCATACGTTCCTTGGGAAAGGATTATTAACAAAAAATGGTACGTCTTCTTTGAATTAGTTTATGAGAAGGGTAATTGGAGTCGTTTTTACATAACAAAGTGCGAATAACAAGATTTATATTTATGCTATTGACAATATTGTGTTCTGGTGATTTTCCAAATTGTCTGCTAAGATACGCATTTATGCAATCCCTTCCTTTCTCGGTCCCCTCCATAATCCGCATCACAGAACGCTTCAAGATCATCACAATTACAGCCCTTTGAATTTTCTTTCGAAATTGGTTTCTAGTCTATAACGTTTGATTGAGAAGTCTGATCGAAAAAGTACGAATTGTTTTGGATTCTACGCACCAAAATTAATAAGAAAAAGTGTTTTCCCGGGAAATTTTGGTGCAGTCGATTTTTGGTAAAAATGCCTTTTTTTGAGCCCCGAAAAAAAAATTGTCTCAGATCGACACGGGAAAAAATTTTCTTATAGAATGTGGCCTGCCGAATCCATAATTTCAAACAGTTCAAAGATTGGGCTACTAGTTCAAAAGTTACAGCCCTTTGAATTTTCTTTTCTAAATTGGTTTCTAGTCAATAACTTTTGATTGAGAAGTCTGAACGAAAAAGTACGAATTGTTTTGGATTCTACGCCCCAAAATTAATAAGAAAAAGTGTTTTCCCCAGAAGTTTTGGTGCAGTCGATTTTTGGTAAAAAAGGAAGGTTATACACTGCCTTTTTTTGAGCCCCGAAGAAAAAATTGTCTCAGATCGATCCGGAAAAAAAATTTCCTTATAGAATGTGGCCTATAGATCCATAATTTCAAACAGATCAAAGATAGGGCTACTAGTTCAAAAGTTACAGCCCTTTGAATTTTCTTTCGAAATTGGTTTCTAGTCCATAACTTTTGATTAAGAAGTCTGATCGAAAAAGTACGAATTCTTTTGGATTCTACGCACCAAAATTAATAAGAAAAAGTGTTTTCCCGAGAAATTTTGGTGCAGTCGATTTTTGGTAAAAAAAGAAGGTTATACACTGCCTTTTTTTGAGCCCCGAAGAAAAAATTGTCTCAGGTCGACCGGAAAAAAATTTTCTTATAGAATGTGGCCTGTAGAATCCATAATTTCAAACAGTTCCAAGATTGGGCTACTAGTTCAAAAGTTACAGCCCTTTGAATTTTTTTCGAAATTGGTTTCTAGTCTATAACTTTTGATTGAGAAGCCTAATCGAAAAAGTACGAATTGTTTTGGATTGTACGCACCAAAATTAAGAAAAAGTGTTTTCCCGAGAAATTTTGGTGTAGTCGAATTTTGGTAAAAAAGGAAGGTTATACACTTGCTTTTTTGAGGCCGGGAAAAAAAATTGTCTGAGATCGACCGGGAAAAAACATTTTCTTATAGAATTTGGCCCGTAGAATCCATAATTTCAAACAGTTTGAAGATTGGCCTACTAGATCAAAAGTTACAGCGCTTTGAATTTTTTTCCGAAATTGGTTTTTTGTCTATAACTTTTGATTGAGAGGTTTAATCGAAAAAGTACGAATCGTTTTGGATTCTACGCACCGAAATTAATAAAAAAAAAGTGTTTCCTGAGAAATTCTGGAGTACTCGATTTTTGGTAAAGAACGGAGGTTATACACTTGCTTTTTTGAGGCCGGGGAAAAAAATTGTCTGAGATCGACCGGGAAAAAACATTTTCTTATAGAATTTGGCCCGTAGAATCCATAATTTCAAACAGTTTGAAGATTGGGCTACTAGTTCAAAAGTTACAGCCCTTTAAATTTGTTTTCGAAATTCGTTTCTAGTCCATAACTTTTGATTGAGA
>NW_022170819.1:18926448-18935014 GCF_008802855.1 Photinus pyralis
GACTGTTCATTTTGCACGGCATTAAATTAATCTCATCCGTCACGAGACGCTATGCGGAATGGCAATTTGAATTATATCTATAATATGTGTGGGTGTGTTTTTTAATTGACCCATATACACATTTAAAGCCTAATTTCGTGCATTTTTTCTCATTGCCTAAGAAATCTTCAGCAGTATTTAAAGTAGAGAGGTGGGGCCGCTGAGTCCTAAGCTATGTCATTGTGTTAAGCCATAACTATTTAAGTATATATAATCAAAGAAACCTTTTACCCTAAGGTGTAAGGTACATAATTTTTAATTTACATTTCAATTTCGTGTACAAATTTTGTCCATTGTTTCTTATCTCTTGCCAGTTTTCTCGCTTCTGCCCACGTTCTTCCTTTTCTTTTCAGTATTGCCGCCACTTCATCGTTCCACGTTTTTTTGGGTCGTCCTCCTGTTCTTTTCTTTTGTACGCCTGATTCCCATATCCTTTTAACTTGTCTGTTGTTGTCCATTCTGCATATATGCCCAAACCATTTAAGTTTTTGTTTCTCTGTCATGTCAATAATTGGCTCAATTTCCAGTTCTTCTCGCACCGCCTCATTTCTTATTCTGTCCATTCTGGTGATTCCTTTAACTCTTCTTAAGTATTTCATGTCGGTGGCCTGTATTTTACTTTTCATGGTATTCGTCAGCACCCAGCTCTCCTTCCGTATGTTAGGATTGGTCTAAATACCGTTTTGTATACTGTCATTTTTGTTTTTGTACTAATTTCCTTTCTGCTTATAAACGACTTGTTTAGGCTGTGGTATAATCTTGTTGCCTTACCAATTCTCTCGTTAATTTCCATTTCCCTATTTCCCTCTCTGTCTATCAATACCCCTAAATACTTGAATGCTTCGACTTGTTCTATCTTGTTTTGATTTATTATTATGTTAATGTTCTTGTTCTCCTTACTTATCACCATTACTTTTGTTTTATTCGTGTTTATTATCATGTTTCTCTTTGTTAATTCTTCTTCCCATATCCGTAGGTTATCTTGCAGGTCCTTCTCCTTTGCTGCACAAATCATTACGTCGTCCGCAAAGGCACATTCTGACACGTTCACGGGTTTTAGCTTGTTGGTACCGATATGCACCTTTTTGGTTCTGGTTGCTGTTGCTTTGATGATATCGTCCATTATTAGTAGAAACAGTATTTGGCTCAGGACCCCTTCCTTGCCTTAAACCTACGCTTATTTCAAATGTTGTCGATTGTCTATTATTCTTCCTCACATAACTTTTGTTATTTTCGTATAACCCCTTTATTCCTTCTATTAATTTTGCACTCACCTTCCTTTGCGTTAGACTTTTCCATATTACGCTTCGCGGTACTCTATCGAATGCTTTTTCAAGGTCCAGAAAGGCCATGTAAATTTCAGAATTTTGCATTTTGCTTTTCTCTATCATTTGTTTGATGCTTAAGATATGATCCTGTACGCTCCTTCCTTTCCTGAAGCCACTCTGAGTGTCTGCCAGCTGCTCTTCTATTTGGATTCTTAGTCTTGCCTCCATTATGTGTTCATATACCTTTGATACCACACTTAGTATTGTAATGCCCCTATAATTACTGCAGTCTCTACTGTCGCCCTTCTTGAATAACGGTATTATTATTCCCAACTTCCAGTCTTCTGGTACTTTTCCCGTAGTCCATGCCTTGTTGAAGATTTTTGTTAGCATTTCTGTCCCTCGCGCCCCTAGGTTTTTCAGCATCTCTGCATTTATCTTGTCGTGGCCAGCTGATTTCCCTTTTTTTATATACTTTATCGTTTTCCTCAGTTCTTCCATTTGTATATTACTGTCCTCTTCGCTTTCTGTATAGCTGATTTCTTCCTCGGTTAGAAAATTGGCTTGTGTGTCTAGGTTGAGCAGTTCTTCAAAGTATTCCTTCCATCTTTCTATGATTGCTTTCTCTTCTGTTAATACACTGTCATCTTTTGCTTTCACGTACTTCAATGTGTGGTGTTTATCTTTCCTTAAGTTTTTTAGCACTTTATAAAATAGTTTTTGGTTTGTTTTGCTATCTGCCTCTATTTTTCTTCCGAACTCCTCCCATGTTTGCTGTTTGGATTGTAGTACCATTGCTTTTACTTTTATTCGCTGTTGCTTGTATACTTGGTAGCTGGCTTCCGATTTCAGACTTAGGTATAGTTTCCATTTTTCTTTCTTGATTTTTACTTGTTCTTTTAATTCTTAATTCCACCATTTCGTTTGTTTTTTGTTTTTATTTATGCCTATTACACCACACGTTTCTTTCGCTGTTGATATTACGCTTTCTTTGAAGAGCAGCCATAGTTGCTCCAAATTCATGGATTCCCATTGTGCTGAATCTTTCTCTGCCTTTTTTTCTATTTCTTCTGTAAATTTCATCAATATTTCCGGTTCTTGTAATTTATATGTCCTAATGGCTTCGTTAACTTTTGTCAGGTGTGTTTTTTCCACGCAATTTGTTTGCATTTCTGTAGCTAAACGAGACTTTGCAACTACTAAGTAGTGGTCGCTGTAAATTTCTGGTCCCCTTTTTACTTTGACGTCTATAATTTCTTTTCTGTATTCTCTATTAATAAGAATATAATCTATTATGGATTTTTCGTTTCTGCTCTCAACTTCTCTCGTAAACTTGTGTATCTCTTTGTGTTTGTAGAATGTGTTTGTTATTATTAGGTTGTTGTCGACACAAAAGTTTATTAATCTCACTCCGTTATTGTTTTTATGATCCTCCCCTTGGTTTCCGATTACGTCTGCTACCTCATTTTTCCTTTTTCCGACTCGTCCGTTAAAATCTCCTAGTATTATTAATCTGCCGCTTATACTCTCTGTGATTGCTGTCAAATCTTCCCAGAATTTGTCTTTTTTGCTAGCTATTTCGTCCTCGTTAGGGCCGTAGGCTATAACCAGAGTGATTGTGTTTTGTTGGTTTAGTTGTAGTTCCACTTTTAAAACCTTCCCTGATATAAATTGCCATTTCTTCAAACATTTTACATGTTCTTTTCTTATTATACAGCCCACTCCTTCTGCTACTCTTACTTCCGGTTTTACTCCACTGTATAGTAGTGTGTGTCCTCTTTCGAGCTGTATTATTCCTTGGCCTTTCTTCTTCGTTTCTGTAATTGCTAAGAAATCTAGTTTTGCGTTTTCAAATTCTTCTACCAGTTCATGCTCTTTGCCGTTCAAGCTTCTAATGTTCGAAGTGCCTATTCTTAAAGTTGTCCCACCCTTCTCTCTATTGTGCTTACTTTTGTTATTTCTTTTGTGCATGTCCATTTTCGTTGCGGTTTTCGTCATCTAGTGCCCAGTCCATCTCTTAATCAGTCTTTTGGGATGCCTACTGGATTTCCATTACTTGCCACTTCCTCTACTGCATTCTTTCCTCTATTCCACCTCCATTCCCTTCCTTCTATGGTGATCTTCTGGTATCCAATTTTGACAGTTTTTCCTAGTTTCCTTTGTTCTTCCGCTCTTTTCCTGATTTGCTTGTCTATGTCTCTTTCTTTTCTTGTTAGGTCTCCTCTCCCATATTTCTTAGCTTCATCTTATTTTGCAATATCTTTATTTTATCCTCAAAGGTCTCTAGTTGTATTAAACAAAGTTTTGGTCCTATTTTAAAGGCTGTTTTGATGTTCACCCCCACTCCCAATTCTTGTTGTATGAAGTTTAAGTACCTACTTCATGAAAATCGGTCCGTACAATTTTTACCATTAACCAAATAATTCATTAAACTTTTTATCATTGTACAGAAAGCCAAAGAAACCTTCAAAAATTTGTATTGTAATTGATTTTAGAGGTTTAAGCCCTTTTAGTTTGTAAGTCGTAGATTTGAGCCATAGAACTGAGAACGCCAACTAAAAAAATTACTATGGCTAGCACAGATAGCCCCCCACACATCTGCGCATCCGCGATTCTTACCTTTTATGCCCATGAATATGTGTACCAAATTTGGTTCCAATCGGTTCAGCCGTTTAACCGGAAATGACAGAACGACATCATCGAGATTTTGTTTGATTCTGATTCCTGGTGCTTCAAAACGTGTATTTCCCTAAAAAAAGTGGGTGGTCACTTTTTACTCCAATGCAATACCTCTCATACTAACGTCCGGGTGGTAAAAATGAGAAGGGGGCTCGACCTGTTCTTAGGACCTCGTTGAAAACGTCGCAATTCATTACACTTGAGAATTAAGAGGCTCAAATGAGATCCAAGTCGTCAAATTTCGATATCAAGTACAGTAATTTATGATACATATTGATATCATCCCCTATTAATTAGAACGCCGTAGGCCCAGTTATTTCAGATGAGATGCAATGACTCATGGCGGTTTTACAAAGAGTTGGCCACGCGATTGACACACGACCGTCTATAAATTCCATGCAAGTGCCAAAATGACTGATCAAAAGAGTACTAGACAACGCGAAAATTTATCGCCCCGGCGTACGTCTCGGTTTCAGTTTTATTCCTCGCTCGAACGACGACAACAATCTAACGATAATAAATTACGTAAGATTTACACTATATAACATCGACGATTACTACGATCCTCGAAATCTCGTCGAACGATCGAAATAAGTGGCGAGATAGTTGACACTCCCTGGATTGCTTTGAAACTCGACGCCCGGTAATGATGAAGCAGGTCGGGGTAAATTTTTGTGCACTTTGATAAATACGATCACGTGCCACTTGGAGTACTGTTTAATTAGTTTGATAGTTAGGGTCGAAAGGGGTGAGATACGAGTGCTGCAAGTTTTTTAGTTTTACAAGTGCAGAATAAGAATTTAATAACGACAAAGGCAATTGATCTGACAGATACTTTAAATCGGAGAATGGTCGGCATTTCAATCAAGAGTAAAAATGGGAAATACGAAACCCTTCTGGAGGACCCATTGGATCTCCGCTTTGGCATAGACCATTAGTAGTGTAATCGACAGGCAAACTTCCTACTAAACGTCTCAAATCGATCCGAATCCGAAAATCTGATCTTTCCAAATCTAGAAACAGGCGAGAACGGTTAGGAAGCCGTTTCGTCTGGAGATTTTTTCTTCTCTGAAGGTTCCAAGCCTTCACAGATTTTAAGCATCATGATCACTTAACCCCGAAGATGATTACACGTGTGTGGGAATAAGCGATTACATACCCAATAGAGTATACTACCTCTGGTAACAATCTGCGATTCTTTAATTTGCGATTTGGGAAACAAAAAAAATTCCACCATTTCCGATGAGCTTCCAAGATCAAAGTTACCCTTTTTTGATCTTGCCTTTTTGTAACATCACGGAGAATCTGTTACATATTACAATTCAAATTACGGCACAATAAACCGATTGAAAGTAATCAATTATTCGAAATTAATACATTCAGTAATCCATAATAATGTGATAGCAAAGCGGGAGCTCATCGCTCAATAACAGCTGATTATATTTAAAATCTGAGTCATGTTTGTGATCGCTCATTGAATGACGTGTATGGATCCGGGGTTGGCAGTTGTCGGAGGGCGAACGACTGACATTCGCAGCTAATTTACCTTTACCGGCTAAATATTCTAATGATTGGTATTGAATTCGAGTCGAAGGAAAATGCGTTACCAAAACACACGGCGCCTATCCAATTTTCATCTTTTCCCCTTTCTCGGTTTTATCGCGCGACTAAACGCCCGGACAGAATCCATTTAACACATGTGCCTCCTTAGAATTGATGTGCCTTTGTACCTACGTCAAATGGGTAGAGAAATAACTCGATTAACATACTACTACACTATACGCTGTTTCAGTTATGTTGTCGTTCTATAGGGTAGGTACGCGCGGGTGTTGCGCTGGAACTATCTTAAATCTTTTTAATTACGGTGGTAGCATGTGTAAACGAATATATTTTTAATTAAGTTGGGTTGGGTTGATGAAAGGGATGTCTTGCTACATGTAGATTTATCGAGTCCGTAGTTTCGAGGATCAAAGACAGTTATTGTTTCGCATCGCTTATTATGCTCTTTTTCCGCTGCATGCACCGATGGCCTTCTGAAGACGCATCACTTTCTAAGTAACACCACCACAGCTATCTCAAATCACCTCTAGAAGATTTTTATACTACAAAATGAAGTAATGACTTATCCATGAAAATCAGATGCAGTCAGTACGTAAATAATAGTATGACAGAACCCCATTGCTCTCTAAGAAGATGGTTTGTTTAACCACTCCTTAGACGAGAATTTGTGGGAGAGTTCTAATTTCTGAGTAAATTATTCTCTGTATTTCAATGTGGATGGTACTTTAAAATGCCATCATCATTCCATTAGTCAACTAGAAAGCATTTTATTAATAGCATTCAGATTTATGAATTATTTCTTCATCTTTTTCATATGAATCATCAAAAAATCTCAATTGTAGATTTAACCAAAGCAACCATTAGATCTGGTCTTAAAGTGCGCAGGTTTGACGATAACTTGATGCTACATTTTTGACTTTTCTTAGAAAGGAAAAGCTCTATCTCACATAGCATTCGATATCTTATGTATATACATTTTAAATCCATAATGTACAGGGAATATCCTGTCCATTTTATGTATATACTATGTATATTCAGTATAGGATAGGCATATGTATTTTATGTTCAGTATGGATATTCTGTATACATTTTGGGTGTGCTATGTATATACATGGGATTATGTACGAGTATTACCGACGTTACAAACGTTAGCGTCTCATTTTCTGTGAATTACGGCGATGAAGATAGTAAGGTGGTATTGCAAATACAGCTCATTTTTCTAAAATCAGGAGCGTTATTCTGCGAGTTATTAATGAGTTTGTTTGTCTAATTTTGACAGTGAAAGTAATGATTTTTATTTCGTGTGTGCATGATCTAAAGTTGCAAATATGTGTTAGTGAGATGTAAAGACTGAATGGGAATTAATATAAGGACAAGAATGGCAGGTATGTTAGCAACCTATTTGTTATGAACTCGCGCTATTATAGTGTTGAACAAGAACACGATCAAAATGACTCAAGACTACAGTGTTAAATAAAACAATAATTATTTCTTAAGCACATTTTCCATTGTATACTAGGAGACTTAATAAACAAAAAGCTCCACACCGTGAAAAGAATTTATTTATGAAGGTATAGACCAGAGCTGGGCAGAATACTTTCAAAAAGTATTTGAATACCAAATACTTTTACGTCCAGCACAAGCGAATACTAGCTACAGATACATTGAAAAGTATTGACTTTAGTCTTTACTTTAGAATGTATTCGAATACTACGAAGCCGTACACGGGCCATACACACACTTGGTGTTCTTATTCCAAAAATAAGTGGAAATTTCGACAAAAAAAGTGGAAACTTCGACAAAAAAGTGGAAATTTTCACAAAAAAGTGAAAATTTCTACAAAAAAGTGGAAATTCCCACAAAAAAGTAGAAATTTCAACAAAAAAGTGGAAATTTCGACAAAAAAGTGAAAATTTCGAAAAAAAGTGAAAGCGGCGACAACAAAGCAGAAATTTGACCTTCCCCCGCCGCCCCATCGAGTGACCCATCATTTTAAAGGCCATCAAATATTTTTGTCGAAATTTCCACTTTTTTATGGGAATTTCCACTTTTTTGTAGAAATTTCCACTTTTTTGTAGAAATGTTCACTTTTTTGGCTTTTTGTAGAAATGTTCACTTTTTTGGCGAAATTTTCACTTTTTTGTAGAAGAAGAACACCAAGTGTCTATGTGGCCCGTGTACGGCTTCGTAGAATACTTTGAAAAGTATTTCATTAACTTACTTTGAAACTATTCGAATATAGTAAAAAGCCTTCAAAAGGAAAGTTGTACACTGCCTTTTTTGAGTCCCGAAAAAAAATTGTCTCAGAACGACCCGGAAAAAAAATGTTCTTGTAGAATGTGGCCTGTAGAATCCATAATTTCAAACAGTTTTTTTTTAAGGCTCGACTGCTATGGTCATTTGCCTTTATTTGTAAACTAATCACTGTCACTATTTCCCTTTAGATTCTTTTTATTAGCCCCGTTATTTTTAAATATTCCATTAAAGTTTCTATTGCATGCTTCTCATCACGAAAAATTTCTCGTTCCGTTTCTGGTATACCTACTTGCATTCTCTGTATGTTATACGTTGGGCATTCACAAAGAACATGTCTGACACTCAAATAGATATCACATTCGTTGCATTTCTGTTGTTGGCTCTTTTTCTAATAAATGTAAATGTGTTAAGTTCGTGTGACCGATTCTTATTCTTGATAATGCAACTTGTTCTCTTCTACTTCCATAGCACTTATTTTCCCATGGGATAATGGTTGGCTTGATTTCCTTTAGGTGAGTATCTACATTATTCCATTCGGTCTGCCATGTGTCTTTCAACGATTGTTTGATACACCCTTTCAAATCATCTGGTCTTACGGGGATGTCATTAAGGTAAGTACCTCTCGACGCTTCTTGTGCTGCTTTGTTACCATGTTACCAACGATTCCGGCATGTCCTGGTATCCAGACAAAAATGGTTCTAATACGCCTTTCTTGTAAATGATGCTGTATGGCTCTTATGTTGTTAATTAGTGGATCTTTTTTA
>NW_022170819.1:18935114-18980337 GCF_008802855.1 Photinus pyralis
AATATTACTTGTACCATTTTAAAAGGAATTTTTCCAGTAAACATCCACTATTAGGTTTTTGTATCACTTTGCAACTAGGAAGAGACCCCCGTTAAAATTGAAATTCACAAAAATCTATTTTGCACCTTTATTTAACTTAAAAGGTTGCATCCGATTCACCTTAAACGAAATGTCATTTTTTAATATTCTGGTTATTCACCCCCTCTGATTGGTTCTAAATACTGGTATAAACAAAATTATTTGAACCCTGACTTTTCTAATATTACTTGTGCCATTTTAAAAGGAATTTTTCCAGTAAACATCCACTATTAGGCTTTTGTATCACTTTGCAACTAGGAAGAGACCCCCGTTAAAATTAAAATTCACAAAAATCTATTTCGCACCTTTATTTAACTTAAAAGGTTGCATCCGATTAACCTTAAACCAAATTTCGTTTTTGAATATTTCTGGTTATTGACCCCCTCCTATTTGTTCTAAATACTGGTACAGACAAAATTATTTGAATCCTGACTTTTCTAATATTACTTGTACCATTTTAAAAGGAATTTTTCCAGTAAACATCCACTATTAGGTTTTTGTATCACTTTGCAACTAGGAAGAGACCCCCGTTAAAATTAAAATTCACAAAAATCTATTTCGCACCTTTATTTAACTTAAAAGGTTGCATCCGATTAACCTTAAACCAAATTTCGTTTTTGAATATTTCTGGTTATTGACCCCCTCCTATTTGTTCTAAATACTGGAACAGACAAAATTATTTGAACCCTGACTTTTCTAATATTACTTGTGCCATTTTAAAAGGAATATTTCCAGTAAACATCCACTATTAGGTTTTTGTATCACTCTGCAACTAGGAAGAGACCCCCGTTAAAATTAAAATTAACAAAAATCTATTTTGCACCTTTATTTAACTTAAAAGGTTGCATCCGATTCACCTTAAACGAAATGTCATTTTTTAATATTCTGGTTATTCACCCCCTCTGATTGGTTCTAAATACTGGTATAAACAAAATTATTTGAACCCTGACTTTTCTAATATTACTTGTACCATTTTAAAAGGAATTTTTCCTGTAAACATCCACTATTAGGTTTTTGTATCACTTTGCAACTAGGAAGAGACCCCCGTTAAAATTAAAATTCACAAAAATCTATTTCGCACCTTTATTTAACTTAAAAGGTTGCATCCGATTAACCTTAAACCAAATTTCGTTTTTGAATATTTCTGGTTATTGACCCCCTCCTATTTGTTCTAAATACTGGTACAGACAAAATTATTTGAACCCTGACTTTTCTAATATTACTTGTACCATTTCGATAGGAATTATATTAAACTAAACATTCGCTATTCGATTTTTTGTCACTTGCAACTATGAAGCGACCCCCGATAAAATTAAAATTCACAAAATCCTATTCTGTACCATTATTTAATTCAAAAGGTTGCACCCGATTAAATTTAAACGAAATTTGGTCTTTTGAATATTTTTGGTTGTTTGTCCCTCATTTATTTGTTCTAAATACTAGTACAAGCATCCATTTTTAGATTTTTGTACCACTCCGCAACCAAGTTACCTGTTAATATTAGTTTAGTGTGAAACTAGCATGTTAGATAAAATTCCTAAAAATTTCGACATTAATTACTGCGTACCGTATGTGAGCAAAGGCAAACGATGAAAAGTTAATAGAATAATATCCGACTTCATAAACTATGAGTAGACATATTAGAATGGCCTTATAATCGAGGGGTGGCTAACATTTCAATATTTTTAATCATTGGCATAGAGTAAATTTTACTCTATGTCATTGTTTATGAAACCGGCCGTTTGGTTAAAAACAAAGCATAGAAAACATTGCTATTTGATGAAATCTCTCTTCCATAGTAAACCGTGCGATAACACTTTTAACGCCCTTGACACAGTAACCTTTGGTTTGAACCTACCATCCGTATTTACTAGCCAGTAATCTTGGCAACGTTGCAAGGATGTTATAAGGTATGTAAAATTTTTAATGATCTCACAAGATACACGGAGTAAAAATTTATATACAATATACACTGGAGTGCAAAGAGATAGGGAGAGAATTTTTTTTTAAATGTGTATGGTTTATTTTTTAAGGGCGCAATAGCCTCATATTGCAATTCAAAAAATATACTCTCATGGCCGCAAACTGATAACTGTATCAGAAAGGGTGGATGTCATATCGTCAAAATTTTTCCCGGATGTCGTAAAGTGCGTTGGTCGACTATATATACACACGAGTTTGTTTGTGTGCTATTTGAATAAAAAATAACCACCGACATTATTTTACACGGTGTCCATTTTTCGAGTGCCACTATGGGGATCTCGCTTACCTGAAGGGATAGAGAGTTGGTTAAAGGGGCCAAAGTTGCGAATTTGCGTTGCTGAATTAAATAATCGAAAAGAAATTAAAAATATCTTTAGTAGTTTTGAAAATATCGCCAAAAAACATTATTCAGCACTTTTTTAATTTTTCGGGAAAGGAGTGCTTTGAAAAACAAAAACGTTCTTTTTATCGGTGAACAAAAGTTATGACAGTTTGATCCATCTGTCTGGTTAGAGCGTTTGGCAGGGAACTAGTTGAGTTGAGATTTTCATCTGGAATATATTGAACCTTCGTTTTGCAAGGAAAATTATAATTCAAATTTAAGAACAAAATTACTTAAGAAGAAATAAAATATTACGCAATAAATCTAGCACAAACGTAAATTACACTACTTGAAATAAGTTAACCTTTTGTTCACAACAAAAGAAACGTTTTTGCTTTTCCAAAGCACTCTTCGCAGAAAATTAAAAATTGTGATTTTAGAAAAATGTGTTACTGAACACTATGTTGATTATATCGTTGTAAAGAGAAAAAAAGACGTATCTCAAAATGTCAAAATCCAAAAACGGCTGCCATAAGAAAAATTTAAAGTTTGCCACCTGTTTCTCCGTCATCTTAAAAACGGGATGCCATATTCGAAATCTCCATTAAAAAGTGTCCGAATAATGTGTTAATTAGAAATGTCTAGAACGATTAGTTTACTATGAAAAAATTAAAAACGAAAATCAGAAATGTTGTTTTTTTTGCGATATTTTCAAAACTATTGAAGATATTTTAAATTTCTTTTCAGATTATTATTCAACACGAAAATTCGCAACTTTGCCCTCATTTAACCAAATGTCTATCTCTTAAGATAAGCGAGATCCCCATAGAGACACTCGAAAAATGGACACCGTGTATATTTTTGAAATGAAGAGAAGATCTATTCAATTTTTCAAAAATATATAAAGGGGGAATGTTTCATTAAACATTTATCAAATTTGCATTTTTTACAAACTTTGCGATATTTATATTTGTTATTTTACTTCACATTTATGATAAACCCCACAACCTTTTTATGGAAAGTTTTTTCTCTCTTATTATAAACGCGCGACGCGTTGTCAATATACAAAATGACCCTGTATATCCAGCACATGGGCACATACTAGAAAGAAGAGGAAGAGGAAAAAGATTCAACAACAATAAAACAATAACCTCTTTGTAAAATAAGCTTAATTTACGTATAGTCAGGATATTACAATGCAAACATTTAAAGAATATCAAAGGATACCAAAATGGTCGTTTGGTATCCAACATCGGTCGGAATTAGAAAACGGATTTCCATGCACCATAAAATGTCAAAATATGCTAGCACATATGCACTCATAAGTTGCGAAGTATACGCTTAAATATGCACTAATTGGATTATAATTGGAACGAAAAACAGTAGAACATAATTGATGTATTTTTGGTATACCAAAAAATTTCCATAAAATGAACTTGTTAATGATTTCATAATCAATATGAATGTGTGCATGTCGCATTAACGTTAATAATTTATATGTCGCATTAATTATAGAAATTTTAGGCTGTTGATAGTACGTTATTGATCTAGATAAGGAAAAAATGTTCTCTGATTCCAGAATTTCAGAATTATTCCAAAACTGCGTCGGTGTTCTGAATAAAAAAAATACATGAAACTGCAGTCTCGGGCTTTCCGCCTGTTTCACTAGTGCGCCAATTTTTAAGTTTTGTGCATAAGTTTAAAGGCTTATTTCCATAGAAGGTCCCAATGTACCTACTCTTAGAATTAACATGATTTGTTTCAAAAAAACGTGTAATACAATTGCGAAAGCACAAACCGACTCCACAAATGATTCTGTGCTTTTCCAATTTAGCCAAAAAGGTAATTTTAATTAAAGACTGCCAAAAAACGAGATTCCGGTATCTGGTAAAAGCGAATTGATTTCACTAAATGTTATTTTCCTATCACTTGTTATTTGATCTAACGTGACCCTACATGATTTGGACGTTCAAACTCTTTTGACGTTATGATAAACTACTAATGAAATAAGACCACAGTTTGTTGTGCGGAAAACTATTTTAAAGATCTTTTGAACCATCAGCATATTTTGTTTTTTCACTAGAATAATGCAAAGGTAAAAAAAGTAACATTTTGAGAATTAACGCGAAGGGATTACTACTATTAGCTGGAATTATTTCTAACATTTACCTCCCTGTGTTTGAAGACTAAGTCAAGTAAGTAAAGAGAAATAAATCATTCACAGAAGCATTATTGTAATAGAGTGTCAAATGGCATCAAAGGGTTGGTAATAATCTACAACAAATTCGTACAAATAGGTCATAGATCAACATGCACGTTTCGCATTGGTATCTAACCGTTATCAGTGCCTTCTTTAAGGTAGGTTGCCAAAAATTGAAAACCAATTTTCAAAGTTTCCTAATTTTAGGTTTCAGCGGTGGAATTTCCTAAGCATTTTATGGAAGACAACATTAACAAATGCCTGAAAGAGTTAAACCATACCGAAAGTGACCTAAACAATGTTATGGACGATGCTTACTACATTCTTCACAATCCGATCGCTCGCTCCCACAAGAAGTGTATGTTTACGAGGTTGAACATGCTGAAAGATGGCAAATTCGTTAAGGAACCGTCGGTTGATTATCTTGCCGCGAAGGTTGTGCCGTTTTACAATCCCAACGCCAGAAATCATGCTGCGGAAGCCGCAAAGGTCTACGACTTGTGCGTATACGTTAAGGGTGCTGAAGACGGGGAGAGGGTTGTTAATTTTGCGAACTGTGTCATCGATGAGATTCGCAAGCTTTGACTAAATTCAGATTTAGTTGATTGTACTACCTACTGGCAAACTAGGACGTTTTAACCAATATATTTGCATTTGTACTTCAACCAAAAATAAAGTGGATTTGCCTTGATATAGGATGATTCATAAATTTCCTATAAGCAAGGATTTTTCTATGGAACCTTTGGATATTTCCACATTTTCTTGTAGTCTTTAAAACTCTTGTTTGTTCCCCGAAATGGTGTTGAGGGCAACAAGCACCCGAGAGATGAGAACCAACTTTAGTCCTGTGGTATATACGCTATCTTTTTACTCCGATAATCCATTACAACAATTTCAATATTAAAGCCCAAATTTAAAAGAAAAAAGTTTGATTGTAGAATCCAAATCTATATGTCGTTGAAAACTCTGCAGAAGTAGATAAATGTGGAATTTACTGCACTTTCAAAAAGATCTACTTAGAGAGAGAGAGAGAGAGAATCGATTGCTAGTTTCACTCTTCGGTTGAACAAGGAGCAACATACTGCTAGTACGGCAATTTTGAGGCCGCATGTTGATCTAACGGCTACTGAAAGCCAATGAATCGAGGGGGATGTGTAACGAGATCATCTCTAGAAAACCAGAGAGCTTCCCGTACGAGATTGCGCACGTACTTGAAGACACCTGTAACATCGCAGACGTCGGAACTTGATTTCAAATCCAGATCTGACCAATCGAATTAGTTATGTAAAGCCATCATCCCGGAAGAGCATCAACCAACAGCCATGCGATAGATCGATAAACCGATAGCCAAGAGCCGACCAACCCAAATAACATAAGTACGTACATTGCAAATACACGGTACGTACAGCGCTGGATTTCCCGACGTATGTACAGTTCACGTACACTTACGGTTCATATACGTACAGGGTGAGTCAACGATTGCGCGGAGTAACTTAATGTCTTGAAGATAAGATGTTTCGATAGAGTGCTTTTGTATTATGATATGGTTGAATATTCTCCAAATTTTAAAAATATTTGGAATTATACAAGGTGCGCTCACAAAGTTGGGCGCCAAAATGGTACATTTTTTTAAATAGAACCCCCTGTATTTGAATGCATTTTTAAATTTTACGTGTAATTGTACGTCTTTTTTTATTATATGGTTAATATCCGAAAAGCTAGTTTTAAAGATAATTCGATGTTTAAGAAAAATTGGGAATTTGCAAGCGTCCGTATATTGTCAAAATTATTACTTAAATTTCCAGGTTTTATATCTTTTATCCTGGGTTAAGTAAAAGTCAAATAAATACATCTACTATAAAACATTAAAAAAATAGCTTACAGGGTGTTTTTTTCTAGATCCAAAGCTACAAAACTTCATACTAAAATATCTCACTTTCTTTTAATGGAACACCCTGTGTATTTTTCTGTCATCTTTTAGCTTCTCCAAAAACCTTCAACTTTTGATAATAATATCTCTGCTAGTTTTAGAAACATCTTGGTTTTCCTGGTTTTTATATTCTGATCTTAAATAAGTTATATGTAATTTACATAATAGTAAGGTGAACATGCAAAAAATTTTTATCTATCTCGTCCAAAAGGCAAATCCTATCGATTAATTTATTTTTCAAACAATTTATTTTAAGTCCAAGAACTAGAGAATAAGTAAAAACATTTGATTACAAAGCAAATTTAATTTAACTCCCAATGTCATCCAGTCAGTGATATTTAGTTTAATTTTTTTCATATTCACCTCGTTATTATGTAAATTAGAACTTATTTCAGATTAAAATATAAAAAGTAGAAAAATCAAGATATTTATTTAGGTTTTTACTATCAAATTTATTCTCCAGTTTTTATAGACTTAAATGAATTATTAGAAAGATGAATTAATAAATATGATTTTAGATTTGAACGAGGCAGATAAAAATTGAATTTTTTTGCATGGCCACCTCACTATTATGTAAATTACATACAGTGTGTCCCAGGATGAACTGAACAAGAGGGAAAAATTTTTTAATTTTAACTTTACGCAAAAATGTCATTCTTTTTCTTAAGCTCTAAGGTGTCTTTTTTAACTTGATTTACTTATCAGGTTGCCATGGAAGATACAATGATAGTCTGATTTAATCAAGAACATGCAACTTAGAAAAATTTCCGCTGTAGATTTTGCGTTTTCTGTAATTTTCTCAGGTGCTAAAAGAAATATCTAGATTTTTATTTCAGAATAGGTGGTTTTGAGGCAAGCAAAAATTTTTATAAAGAATGACATTTTTGCGTAAAGTTAAAATTTTTTCCCTCTTGTTCAGTCCATCTGGGGACACACTGTATAACTTATTTAAGATTAGAATATAAAAACCAGGAAAACCAAGATATTTCGAAAACTATCAGAGATAGGTATAGGTCATTATTATAAAAAGTTTAGGGTTTTTGGAGGAGCTAAAAGATGACAGAAAAATACTTAGGGTGTTCCATTTAAAAAAAGTGAGATTTTTTAATATGAAGTTTTGTAACCTTGGATCTAGAAAAAAACACCCTGTAAGCTATTTTTTTAATGTTTTATAGTAGATGTATTTATTTGACTTTTACTTAACCCAGGATAAAAGATATAAAACCTGGAATCAAAATTTAAGTAATAATTTTGACAATATACTGACGCTTGCAAATGCCCAATTTTTCTTACAAATCGAATTATCTTTAAAGCTTTTCGGATATTATCCATATAATAAAAAAGACGTACAATTACACGTAGAATTCAAAAATGCACTCAAATACAGGGGGTTCTATTAAAAAAATGTACCATTTGGGCGCCCTAGTTTTTGGGTGCACCCTGTATAATTAAATATTTTTAAAATGTGGAGAATATTCAACCATACTATAATACAAAAGCACTCTATCAAAAAATCTTATCTTCAAGGCATTAAGTTACTCCGCGCAATCGTTGCCTCACCCTGTACATTATTCTTCACTGGCATTAATTATAGATGTTTTTTAATATCAACAAATACTTAACTTGATGGCATGGATCAGAAGTTACAGTTGGAAACGGTAACACTAAATTATTGTAAAATTCAAATATTTAGAAGTACCTAAGATTCAAGATGCAGAAAAGTGTGCTGTCAGAATGATACAACAGGAACCTTTTTCTAATTTACAAGACAAAGTCCTACGACCTCTTAGAACAAAAATGAACCCTCATGGCATTTGAACGGTAAAAACATAAGTCGTAATAAGATAAACTTTACAATCCCTATCACTCTCCCATCGAATCAATCTCTGATACCTCATTGTCGTATTGAAAATTGTCATGTTGGTACCAAGGTAAACTTTCACTTCTGAGAGAAAGTTTTTAGATCATCAAAGGAGGGAAAACAATCAGAAATGCTATTTCCACATATACTGTGTGTACTTTATGTTTTTCCAGCAGACCCAGCGCACTTCGTATCGCCTTTGGGAAATATCGTTTTCTTGGATGGGACATACGCTCGGTTTCAGCGGCTGCGCCGCCTCACCTCGCACACTCTCCGAACTTTACACCGATTTATTTATATGAAAACCTTCGCGGGCATACATGCAATCATTAATTTTTATTTATTACGAATATTTATTTTTATTTATATAGATCTTGTGGTGGAACCCAACAAAAGATAGCATTAGTTGTGAATTTAAACACATCCATAGAACCTTCGTTTCCTACAGTAACTCCCAAGCCATTTCCAAAAAACTAGATTATATAGAATACTGATCCTATAAACTTTAACTCAAAAAGGCGTCAATATACCTCGAGCTTCAAAGTTTCCTGTCTCAAATAAAAAAAATGTTATTGTTAACTGAGGTTGTATAAACAAGTTTTTGTATTTTATTGAACTTTTCCCAAACCCTTATTGTTTTGTTGATAACAATTCCTGGTAGAATCATGGTGATAAGCGTACTTCTCCGTAACGAGACCAGTAGTAGGTTAAAGTTCAAACTTGCAACTGACTGGTCTCCAATTAGAGTATACTTTATTGGTTGGAAAGTATCAAGACGGGCAACATGTCAGCAGTTCTATGGCGTATAACACTCCTGTGCGTTTTGCTCCAGGTTAGTTACCAGTGATGTAAGTGAGCATTTCTTGATCTTTCCGTTTAGGCGACCCACGTCCTCTCGGAATATTTTGATAACGAACATGCGCAACGTTGCCGGGAGGAGAACAAGGTGGAAATTTCCGACCTCGAGGGAGTTTTCGACGAGAACGATATCGTCGTCCGAAGCGATTCCCGCTTGCACGCCCTAATGTTGTGCATGTATCAAAGGCAGAATCTTATTAAAGACGGCAAATATGTGAGGGATGCCGTTATAAAACATATTGCTGAAAGGCCGACACCGATAGATGTTGCCGAGAAGGTATTTGACAAGTGTAGAACCGAAGATGAGGAAGTGACCGGGGAGATCGCAATTAATTTACGCAACTGCCTTATAAAAGAAATTGGAGAATATTTTGCGAGCGTTAAAGGGTCAGAGAGTAATGATACTCGTAATCATTGATATAATTAAACAAATAAGTTGAAGATACTGTTTTAATTGGTATTCCTGCTATATTGTAAACATTGTGGCTAGATAGCACTGATAATAAACGTTTAACGCTCTTTTGTTTTTTTATATTTTGTTCCCAAGGGGAAAGTACAGCGCGACCAGACAGTTGTTCTTCGACATCAATTCCACATAATTTTGGAAAAAAATGCATTTCAGAAGGACTCGCTCGAAAGGACTGCCAGATTTATAACATTTGAAGCGGAAGGGCCGCCTCTGATTCACAGTTTTCTAAATAAGCTAACATTAACAACAATATCCCAAATAACACAATTACGTACATTGCAAATACAAAATACATAGTACGTACATGGTACGTTATTTTTACACTACTTTGTACAAGCTAGATACGTATTCCGCCGTAGGTACATTAGACATACTGTTATGTATGTATAATGTACTAATTACTCTTGCTCCCGTACATAGTACGTACGGCAAAGTACGTACCTAGTATGTCAGTGGTGCAAAAATAACGTACCATTGTACGTGCAATGTACGTATGTACATAAACCATAAGTGTACCTCCGTAAATCCATGGCTGTACGTACTATGTATTTGCAATGTACGTCCTTGTGTTATTTGAGAAGTAGCCGTGTGGATCAGTCAATTTTCGATTGAAGAACCGCGTGACTGTATAACTAATAAGTAATAACCGTGCGCGGATGGATATTCCTTTGCGTTTGCATTACGATTACAGTGAAGTTGACCAAAATTACAGACGTACCCTGTACGTACGTTGTATGTTATAGATTTGTACACAACTGTACGTATGTACATCAAGCGTACATATTTGTCCCCTCTTAACACACTAAACGCGCATTCAGTCAGTTACTCAAATTAAGGGTACATTCAACGAAACAACGGAACGAAGGAAGTTGACATTGCACGATCACATCTGATTTTTACAATAATGCATATGTTTGCCTTTGATGGAAGCGTCTCTAGTTAAAATACAAAAAAATATCTCCGTAAATAAGAAAGTTGTCATCGAATTTATGCGATATGTTTGTCTTTACTAGAAGCAACGGTATGGTTAAAAAAATTATCTTAATAAATAAAAAAGTTAGCATTGCGCAATCTGCACATGCGTTTATCGTGAAGATTTTTCTTGGCTCAGGTGCCAGAGCTAGAAGCTACCGAATTCAAAAAGAACAAACTAAACATATTGGAAAGTGTAGGAGGGTTAAGACCTCGTATGGACGAACGGACGAACGGTTCGATAATCTTATATAATATGAATATTATTCTTAAACAGGGATATTTATTAAGAAGTAGACATAGGGATTTTACGTGCATTGTTTTTCCCTGTGTCTACTTTTAAATGACAAAATCTCATCTAAAGGGCGCCTAATTTTATGCAACCAAAATAACTTCTTGAAACAAATAAACCTTAAGCTGTTACCGGCACTATGTCAATTGACAATATCAACCTTTTCATCAGTTGAATACATCGCACACGAACCATAATAAAAATACAGGAGCCAAAGCCACTATATTCAAATTATATGACAGCCAGATCTTTATTTGTCTGAAGAAGTTATTTTTGTGGCATAAAATTAGGCGCCCTTCAGAAGTCATTTAAAAGTGGACATAGAGAAAACCAATACACGTGAATCCCTATGTCTACTCTTTAATCAATAACACTGTATATTATTATAAGTAAGAAAACGATCGCCTATAGAGGAAAATATACAAGATATCAAAAAAAAGTTGCATGTTTTTAATAGAACGCCCTGTATTTTATTGGGTTTTTCAATTCTTTTCTCAATGTTTGAGCAAAGAAGAATCGTAATGTACCTAAGTTCAATTGTTTTTCGGTTATCGAGAAGAAAATATATAAGACACCAAAGAAAGTGTTCCACAAAAGTTTGAAGGTTCTTCAATAGGCAGTCATAATTTTATTTATACAGGATGGTTATAAGGTTACGGCGTGGCACACCAAAGTTGCATTTTCTAACAGAACACCCTGCATATTATTCGATATTTCAATTCTTTTCGGTACGCAACCCACAACACTACGTAAAGCTGTTAGATGCTTTTATGGTTGCTGTGAAAAAATCAAAAGGGGCGCAAATACGCTTCAAATTAAAGAGACAGACGAAAAATCGGTTTAGGAAAAAGACTATTTTGCACACCAAAAAATTATTCTATACATGAATTTCACAGATCCCACCTCCATCATTATCGTGAGTAACGGCACTTTCAATCCCTCTTCTAATAATAATGAAATTTTAAGGGGAAACTGGCGGTAGCTAAAGGGAAAAGTTTTAAAGCGACGCGAACTTTGGAAGGTCTATCAACGGGGACCTAATAACATTTTTCAAACTCCCATACACTTCATCGGAAGAGTAAAAACGGAAAAAATGACTGAAATTGGTGGCGTAAGGGTGAGACTCCGACCACATTTCGAATCCAAACCAACCCTTGCGTCTGGATTCAACTAAAGGTACAAATCGGTAAAGTAAAGCAAAATCGACAATCCGTAGCCGCATTCCACCCACGCTTCCGGTAGACTTGCAGTTGTTTAGTCGCCTCTTACGACACGCAGTGTCTGCTGCGGTAGGAGTATTCTACCCCGCCCCTACACGGGTTAAACGAATCACTACCGTCAAAATCACAACCCAAGTTGCAACCCAAAGCTTTTTCATCAATAATGTCATGAAGGAGACGCGATGCTGACTCAAGGTTCGAAGAAAGACTACGTTGTAATCTTTTAAGATAAAGGTAATTTACGGTGTTAAATTTCGTGTGCAACGGGGAGCAAAACCAAACAGATTTTCTCTTTAGAACAATTAATTACCATTTGAAAAAGGGCATTAGTTAGTTAACAAATAATAGGTAGGGATTATGCCGCGGAGATTGTTGAAGAAATTCGGTTTTGAGCCTCAGAAGTGTGAAGTGGTAAGAGCATTGGGTTATAAATCCGAAGGTCGGGTGTTCGAACCTGGGTTGAGGTGAATTTTTCATCTGTGGCGGAGATGGAAATTACCTCAGGCCAGTTCCGAGCATTCTACCGGCTACTCCGAATTAGGTTTTTCTGCAGTTTTCCTAATTCGTAAGGTAAATACCGGAGTAGTATAGACCATCTTAAGACCTTCTGCAGAGGCACCTCTAAATAGCATTATGCGGGTCACTCTGTAATTGGGCGCATGCCTGTTGAGGGCCCAAAACAAGAGAGGGATAATAAAATTAAAAAAAAATAAAAAATAAAACAGTACAGCTCAAAGTAAAGTTATATTTATTCTAAATACTATATAATATTCATATATAATACCATAAGTAGTCGAAGTATTGTCGAATATTTTTGAGGTGCTGTCACGAATGCTAGTTACGCTGCTTAATACCACGAGCGCTTGCGCGAGTGGTATTAAAAAGCGTAACTAGCATGAGTGGAGCAGCAGCTCAAAAATAATCTACAAATACTTCGACTACGAATGGTATTTGGAGGACTATTCAATGAATCAAAAGAAAAATTAAGCATAATTACCCACGCGGATGTATTTCCATGACAACAATAAACGTCAAAATATATTATGGAAGTTGCTTTTCATTTTGCTATTGATTCTATTCGAACTTTTGTGCTCCAAGCTAATTCGTTATGAGTGATTAAATTAAAAGATGTGGTGATAAGTCGGTTGTCGAAATTGATTAACAAACTAAGAAGAATGTTCCGGTTAATACGACAAAATTTCGCGTCATTTCACTGGTGGAAGTTTGACAAATGTCATTGAATAATCGCATTGAATTGTCACTTATAATTGCACAAGAGGTTTGTATTTTACCGAGTAAATTTGGGTTGTTAAGGTAATGAAAATCTGTTGCCTAGCAATTAGACGAGAAAAACTGTCAACTAATAAAAATGCGACACCGAAGGTGGAGCATTTTTAGGTTGACAGTTTTTCGAGTTCAATTGCTAAAAGGAAACAGATTTGAATTGCAACAACCCAAATTTACTCGGTTTAAATACAAACCTCGAGTGTAATTCGGCAGGACAATTTAACGAACAAGAAATTCACCAAACTAATCAATTATTGACAGACGTCAAACTAGTCATATGGGAACGGATAATACGATAATTGGTTCGAAAATGAATAAGTGAAAAAACCACTAGTGCGTTTGTCGCTGGAAAAGTTGCAGGTAACTTTTGCCGCTGTCAAAGTGACAATTTCACTGCGGCTTATGCGATTTTTTATACATGAGTTGAATTGTCAGTACATAACCAAGTTTTAATTTGGGGGTATTGTTTTTGGAATGAAATCGCCACGCGGGGCTGTATAAACTGTGCTCCTTTGGTATGAATAAAATACTTCCAAAACCATGTAACAAACCCGGTCAACGATCACAACAATACAAACCTATGTAAGTAGATCACCAGGTTACGTAGGTATACTTTAGAAAGTAGTAGTAATGTCTCACGTGACGCCGTCAAAAAATAATCGCTAAAATACCACACGTGAAATTATCACTTATATTTGCACAAGAGGTTTGTATTTTACCGACAATTCAACTCATGTATAAAAAATCGCATAAGCCGCAGTGCAATTGTCACTTTGACAGCGGCAAAAGTTACCTGCATCTTTTCCAGCGACAAATGCACTAGTGGTTTTTTCACTTATTCATTTTCGAACCAATTATCGCATTACCCTTTCCCATATGACTAGTTTGACGTCTGTCAATAATTGATTAATTTGGTGAATTTCTTGTTCGTTAAATTGTCCTGCCGAATTACACTCGAGGTTTGTATTTAAACCGAGTAAATTTGGGTTGTGGCAATTCAAATCTGTTTCCTTTTAGCAATTGGACTCGAAAAACTGTCAACCTAAAAATGCTCCACCTGCGGTGTCGCATTTTTATTAGTTGACAGTTTTTCTCGTCTAATTACTAGACAACAGATTTTTATTACCTAAACAACCCAAATTTACTCGGTAAAATACAAACCTCTTGTGCAATTATAAGTGAGTAAATTTGGGTTGTTTAGGTAATGAAAATCTGTTGCCTAGCAATTAGACGAGAAAAACTGTCAACTAATAAAAATGCGACACCGCAGGTGGAGCATTTTTAGGTTGACAGTTTTTCGAGTCCAATGGCTAAAAGGAAACAGATTTGAATTGCCACAACCCAAATTTCCTCGGTTTAAATACAAACCTCGAGTGTAATTCGGCAGGACAATTTAACGAACAAGAAATTCACCAAACTAATCAATTATTGACAGATGTCAAACCAGTCATATGGGAAAGGATAATGCGATAATTGGTTCGAAACGAATAAGTGAAAAAACCACTAGTGCGTTTGTCGCTGGAAAAGTTGCAGGTAACTTTTGCCGCTGTCAAAGTGACAATTTCACTGCGGCTTATGCGATTTTTTATACATGAGTTGAATTGTCAGTACATAACCAAGTTTTAATTTGGGGGTATTGTTTTTGGAATGAAATCGCCACGCGGGGCTGTATAAACTGTGCTCCTTTGGTATGAATAAAATACTTCCAAAACCATGTAACAAACCCGGTCAACGATCACAACAATACAAACCTATGTAAGTAGATCACCAGGTTACGTAGGTATACTTTAGAAAGTAGTAGGTAGTAATGTCTCACGTGACGCCGCCAATGCTAATCTCACTGAGATGGGGGGTCCCGGTAAAAATGCAATGCCATTCAGGTTTTGCGTAGGTAATATCCAGGTAGATAAGGACCAAAAAGTAATCCCGAAGAGAAACCGATGAAAAATTAAGAGAAAAGTCTGAGAGGGAAGATTTTCGAATAACAATAAGTCATATGTAGGTACCTCATTTTAAGGGTGTGTCTCCTTTCTAGGTGCTATTTTGTAATAAAAACTACCAAGGATCGGTTTTTCTTTTTGTCTGATCTGAAAAGTGGTCTCACACAAGAAGAAAAGCATGGGTACAAGAGCCGAATCGCCTACAACTTCTTTAATTAAAGTTTATTTATGAAACATTATAGAATAAGATACTAACCATTAACCTACAAAAATGATTACTAATAAGAAACCTCAAAATTTATGCTTTGAAGTGAGCATTTACGCAATTTGAAAAGTTCACTGCCCGTTCACCAATTCCTGCGCCCTTTACACCCTTGCATAGTTCGAACGCCTCTTCGGCAAGGTGACGAGGATCCTTCTCGTGAGGTTTGAAAAAGGGCACCGTCTTTTCCACCAAATAATCAATAGTGGTATCTTTAACAAATTCGCCCCCGTGAATCATTTTATACTTTCTAAAGACGCATCCAACAAAGGAACGAGCCCGGGGATCATTCTTTATGACCAAATTTTCGTCCAAAAAATTATAATTCTTATCTGGATTAACCTCCGTTTCACAATTCCTTATTTCCTGGCTTTCAAAGTGCTTAGGAAATTCAAGAGACAATATCTGAAATTATCGGTAACCGAATAAGGTAGAATAGAAAAATTATAACAAACCTGAGGAAGCGCACACATTACTAAGAACAGGCACAATACAACAGACGGCATTGTGGTTGATTGAATTTTTACATACACGCATTTCGTTTTGGTCAATGCCTTATACTTACATACTAAGATAACTTATCACGGAATACTTAAGATAATTTATGACGTAGTGCAAGATTAGTTTAAAAATATC
Source organism: Photinus pyralis (assembly GCF_008802855.1). Classification (NCBI taxonomy): domain Eukaryota; kingdom Metazoa; phylum Arthropoda; class Insecta; order Coleoptera; family Lampyridae; genus Photinus; species Photinus pyralis. The sequence continues at coordinate 18,951,425 of NW_022170819.1, forward strand.
ATGTTTTGTGTTTTAACAACTTTGACCAAAACACGTTTTCTTTTTTGTTTTTTAAACATTGGCAGGATGTTATTACACGAAAGGAGCGTTAAGTAATTGCAAAAGATAGTAAAACGTTTGTAACCACTTACAATAAGTGCAGCATTTCCCCGACGGCGCACTAGTTCCACAAGAGAAAGATCAACAATCATCAAATGATGAGAGATGCCCATTAGGCCAATCAGAACTTTTAAATCGTAATTGTTTTTCTAAATATTTCGACAGCGGATCGCTAGATTTTAAAGACATGCGTCGGGTAAATAAAGACTTTTCAAATAATGTACATACATTTTCCATTTAAGATTTTTTAGAAAATACAACGATATCCAGACATTGAGGGTGGAAGGTTTTGAAATGAACACCCTGTATAATGAAAGCAGCATTTGAAATTTTCCTACACTTCTGTCATGAGGACACCATGACAATTTTCGCAATTTTTGACATACAGGTTAATAAATGAAAACGCTTTTCAAAATCTCTATATAGGATCAAAGTGACACTTGAAGAGGACAAACAGAGAAAATGTCAAAATCGTTTTGCAAAGGAGAGAATTAAAAAAACAATAACGTGGAAAACAACTGAAGGCAAGGAGAAAGAAAAAAAGGATGTGGTGGGACAAAGAGTGTACAGAAGATGTTTAATACTGAGATTACTCCCAATATTATTTAGTGTAAGCACAGGGTGGTACACAGTCTCATGCACCGAATTTTAAAGACTTGGAAGCCCCGTGCTCACGTAGAGTGACTAAACGACTTTTGTGTCAATAGTAATTTATTCTACATTTTACGTTGTTTATATACAAAATTTTATACAACAATTGGCAAATTAATTGCAATCTGTTAATTGCAAATTGAAAACTAACCTAGTCAATGTTGTGTGCAAATTGTCCTCATTTACACATAATGCCATGTAATTTTATTTCTTAATCCTACTTTCTTTCCCAATTAACTATTTCTCTAATATTTGGCCAGCGCCCTTTCCTGTTTAATGGTGATATTAAACAGAAGAGATAAATAGATATAGAGAAATACTGGAGAAAGAAAGAGAGGAAAAGGAGAAATAAAACAAGTAGGAGGAAGATACAAATAGAAGGGAGTTACTACACGGAAAGCAGGAGAATGAGGAGCCTATGAAAGAGGTAAGAAGAGAGGGGGCTGAAGGAGATGGGTTAACAAGAGAGGGGACCGAGGAGAAAGAGCAGAAAGGGAAAGCGGCAAGGAGAGACGACATAAGAAATGAGGCATAGACAGGGTTAAGGAAAGGACGAAAAATATATTAAACAGGGCAAGGAACGGAGGGGGTTTACGCGAAGAATGGAAGGAACTAAGGAAGGGGTAATTGTGCTGATTTTCAAAAGAAGGTACAAAGATTGTGTGGGAAATTAATATAATGACTAGTGCGGATAGAATTTATGCGAATGAACGACTAGAAACGGTAATGGAATGTTGGAGGAAAGGGAGGGGAACGATCGACTACATTATACGTATTAATTGGTGGAAAAGGAATTGCAAAAAAAGGGCGGAAAGGTGTTCCTTATGGACTTGAAGGCAGCGCTTTCCTGAGTGGAAAGGGAGAAGGTATAAAAGATGATGGAAGATGGGAAAATTGACAAAGACACAATCAAGGAACTATATGGAGTGAAAAAATTAGAGTTACGAATAGAAGAAGGAGAAGGACTAAGACAGGAATGCTCGCTTAGCCCCACCTTATTTAATTTTTACGTAAAAGACATGGGAAAAGTATTAAGACAGGGTCAAGGTGGAGGGATATAGTAGTGGGAAGAAGAAAGATGTGGTCTCTGGCATGCGCGGTGACGCAGTGATTATGACAACAGAGGTAGAATAGATGAAGGAAATTATGGGAACAATGGAAACGTATTGGGAAAGGAAAGGAATGGAGCTAATTATAGAAAAGTCGAAGATGATGAGATTTGGGAAGGGAAATAGACGGCAAATGGAAATAGGATGGAAATGAAGGGAGAAAAGAATAAAAGGGCTAAAAGCAATTAAATATTTATGGTGCCAAATGCAATGGGGAAAATGCACAGACAAGAGAATTAAGGAAAAAGGAATTAAATCATACGATTGTAGACCGGCACCAAGTGTTCTGTGACCGGCAATCTCTTCTGGCGAGCATAATAATGTGCAGCGTATAAAACGTACTCGCCAATGCCAACGCACATCACGTATAAAATGTCAAACGAAATCAGTTGAGAAATGTCATGTTCTATTGACGTTTGAAGAAAAAAGCAATTTTCAAGCCGCTCCATAACTTGAAAGACAGCATTTAAGGATTTTTTATAAAGGGTGTAAGCGAAATTTAGCTTTAGCAGGTTTTTAATCTGGTAGCTAATGCCCCAAAGTAATATACATTAATTTTTGTTTGAAACTGGTCGGAGCATAGACAGTGAAAAACAAGGTCTTCATGTCAACACGTCGCTCCGTTTTACAGTAACTCAAAAACCATAGGAGCACAAGATTTGTATGGAACATAAAAAATTACTTAAAATGAGAGCAACGAGTATGTTATGTGAAGGTCGCTTTTTAAAAATTGAAAAACTCAATAATTGGAAAATCCTAAACTAGCACAAAATAAGAGATAAAATGCTTTCTAGTTTTAAAGAGTATACGATTGAAAAGGGAGTCCCATTTCAACAACCATAAGTAACCAAAATAAACTGGGCTCATATTTATTGGCGAGAAAGGTACCAAAAAGAATAATTAAAATATCTATCTCCCCGGGAACGGTTACAAACGGCAAATTAGTTACAGCATCTGGATTTCCTTACGGCGGCTAAAACACGAGGCTAGAAATTAAGGTAAAAAACTACATAGGTCCAAAAGCTACCGTTTCTCGTAACGAAGTGCCCCAAATTTATACCGCGTTTTGACCCAGCGCGTTCATGTACCGGGTGGTCCTTAAAATTGGTTAATCTCACAGCGGAAACTGGGTGCTTCGTTAAGGTAAACCCAGACCTTTGACCTTACGAAGGTTATATTCTCCCACTATCAACACTGTTGGGTTTTGTTGAATATTTCGACAATGTGGTGCAATTACCAAAGAATGCTGACCTTACCTAGGGTAATGTATTCATCACGCAGAATCTCTGGATATCTACAACGTTTTTCAAACTTGAGGTATTGTAGTTTATGGTTTATGGCCATTGCGGTAATGTGTAAAGAATTTGAAATAAAAAATAAAGTTTTCCATTTTTATGTGTAATTTAAGTAAGCCTAATTGGAAAAGGTTCAAGACAGTTCAATGATACAGTGTATAATTTTTGGAGCCGATAAATGAATTATGGATTCTAATCTAATCAAAACAGTTTCCACTTAGCAACACAAACAGAAATTATCAGCCGAAATGTTGTGACCAAATTAAAATAGCAATGAGTCAAAGATCGGCTATAAATTATCTCTGACCGCGGTCATGATTGTATTCCCCATAAACAGATAAAAGTGTCAAGATGCAGGCGATTTTTTGGTGTTTGGTCTTTCTCTTTGCCTCAGTTCAGGTGAGTTGCGAAAGCTTACTTTCAACCAAATTGATGATAATTTCAGTCCCGCTCGCACGAACGACCCAATCCTTTTGGTGGCCAAATCGGCTTGGAGTGCAGAGAAGAAGGCAAGTTGAGCGATGACGCTTTACTAGACATTTTGGACGAACACAATATAATCGTCCGAAAGAACCCTCACGTATATTCATTCTTCGAGTGCACGTTTAGAAAGTATAAATTTCTTGAGGATGGAAAATTTGTTAAGGATACCATCATACCCTACATGGTGAAAGGCCCGGTAGAATTTTACAAACCCGACGTTGTCGATCATCAGAAGACCGCTGAAGAGACTTACGAACTTTGCAAAAACGAGGAAGGCAAAACGGCCGGCGAGCGCGTTGTCAATTTCATGAACTGTGCTGTAGGACACCTTTCTAGCAAAAAATAAGTTACAGTTGTTGATTACAGTAAAATTAAATGTGACGACATCGCAATTATTAAAGACACTTTTAAATTCGTTGTCGTTTGTCGTTTAGTGTGCGCTATTGCAGCCATTTTTCTCTGTCCTAGATAACACCAGCTTCGAAGGAACGTCCCCACATACGCCGAATTACGGCACACATTGTAAAACACCTCCATGTCTTTGTCAAAAACGTGCGTAATTAAATTTCGCCAGATAAACTCTTTATCGGAAAATTGAATAAATTAAAAAGCGAAGAAAAAGACAATCGCATTGTTGTATAAACGACGCCATATAGACGTTATGTCCAAACACCGCAAATAATGACGGGACACCCTGTGTATGAGGATATTTCAACCTTTTAAGTGTAAATGAGGGGGATTACTAATTAACTAATTCATTTAATGATTTACGAGTATAATTTCAATCTCTTGCCAAATCAAGCATTCAGATGTGATGACCCTTTTGTTACTTTGACTTTTATCTCAATTTGAACTAAAGCACCAAAATTAATTTAAATTTTTATTTAAACTGTTCAACTGTGAAAACCGTCACAACCGTATAAGCACAGTTTTTTTCTTGAATTTGTATTTGCGTATTTACTTTTCCTTTAAGAATTGTTTGTAACTGCGTACTTTTTGTTTTAAATTTTAGCGCTTTTGTAAATTATTTAATTGCGATAGTATGCTTTAAGTGAGACATCTAATCTTACTCATCAAGCCCGATTTGTTTGCCGTCTAATTCTGGGTTATAAAGAAAAAGTGAAGTTCTGAACCTGTGAGCGTTTCTGTGTGGTTAAGTGTTCCTAGTACGCAAACCTTGAGCGACCGGGAGCGTATTTCATCATCAAGTTACTTTGCAACTTTGATCTTTGCACTTTTTAGATAATATTTGGGTCCATGAAGGCTATTTTGACACATGATAACATTCAAAATATGTAAAGTAGCACCCGAAATGCTACGTTGACTAATATATTTTGGGAAACAAGAAGAAAACTTGCAAAGTTGCTTTATAGAGTAAGCTCCTGATTATTTGGATTATTAAGTAAAAGCTGTAAGTAATTTAAGATTCATCATTTTATTTGTCGACCGTCTGCGTGCGAGGTATTATGTCCAAACATACTTTCTAAGCTTTTCTTTCTTTCGGCGATTTTGTTTTCATTCTTTCATGTGTCTCAGAATCAATTCTTGTCGTTAATTGTGTGTTTATTCGAATCCATTGTGCGACCCGGACAGAGTTTTAAGGACAAATTTTTCTTTTCGTACGCAACATTTTATGTTTGTATTCCATTTTCAAATACCCACGTGTCATCCAAGAAGACACATTGGCGTCCAGTCTCATATTGCATATTTTTTCCATAATGCCATATTGGGTAACTCCATTAAACCTCTCTTTGGGTTATCTTGTTGATAGCGAATCCAATATTTGCTTTTTTTCCTAAAGAACTTTTGAAACCATTAAATGTGTCTTTCTCTTTTAAAACTTGCACTCTCTGTGAAATGAAACCAATTCTCATATTACTTAGTGGCCGCCATTATCTCCTTCTCGTTTAAAATAACGAATAAAATTAAGAATAAGTCGCATACTTTTTCTTGGTAAACCCGATGGTATTTTTGGGTTATGCTTGTGGCACAGAATATCGCAGTGAGACATACGGAAGTTACCTATGCTTCTATAATTGTTCGTAATGAAACTAACGGATTTTTTATTGGATAATGTAGCAGAAAGCGATAAAGTAATGAATTAACGTTCTACAATTTACATGTGTTTTATGGGTAGTACACATTGTTCTTGAACAAGTACCCCATGAATATGATTTCTTATATTTGAATGTTTTTTTCTTTGATATAATAAAGTATAATCGTTGATTGATCAATCAACGGTATAATCACAATTTAACTGCAGTGTAAAAAATGATGGCTTTGAGATAACATCCATGAGGTCATAAATAACTCATTTCAAGTGCATAATTTTGATTTACGTAAATTAGTCATGTGGATTGTAAAATAACGATTTGTAAGTTACATAAAAAACGGTTATATTACGCGTAACTTACAAGAGGTCGGTTTTTTATGTAATTTATGTCTTTTATGAAATTCACGTAACTTACGTTTTTTAATTAAAGAACATTAACAATTGGTAATTTTACACGTAATATTACGCACTTTAAAAAAAAACGTGTAATTTAACATCACTATTTCTAGTCCATAACTTTTGATTGAGAAGTCCGATCGAAAAAGTACGAATTGATTTGGATTCTACGCACCCAAATTAATAAGAAAATGTGTTTTCCCGAGAAATTTTGGTGCAGTCGATTTTTGGTAAAAAAGGAAGGTTATACACTGCCTTTTTGTGAGCTCCGAAAAAAAAATTCTCTCAGATCGACCCGGAAAAAACATTTTCTTATAGAATGTGGCCTGTAGAATCCATAATTTGAAACAGTTCCAAGATTGAGCCACTAGTTCAAAAGTTACAGCCCTTTGAATTTTCTTTCGAAATTGGTTTCTAGTCCATAACTTTTGATTGAGAAGTCCGATCGAAAAAGTACGAATTGTTTTGGATTCTACGCACCAAAATTAATAAGAAAAAGTGTTTTCCCGAGAAATTTTGGTGCAGTCGATTTTTGGTAAAAAAAGGAAGGTTGTAAAGGAAGGTTGTACACTGCCTTTTTTTGAGGCCCTCAAAAAAAATTGTCTCAAATCGACCCGGAAAAAAGTTTTTCTTATAGAATGTGGCCGGTAGAACCCATAATTTCAAACAGTTCCAAGATTGGGCTATTAGTTCAAAAGTTACAGCCCTTTGAATTTTCTTTCGAAATTGGTTTCTTTTCTAGTCTATAACTTTTTATTGAGAAGTCTGATCGAAAAAGTACGAATTGTTTTGGATTCTACGCACCAAAATTAATAAGAAAATGTGTTTTCCCCAGAAATTTTGGTGCAGTCGATTTTTAGTAAAAAAGGAAGGTTGTACACTGACTTTTTTTGAGGCCCTCAAAAAAAATTGTTTCAAATCGACCCGGAAAAAAATTTTTCTTATAGAATGTGGCCGGTAGAACCCATAATTTCAAACAGTTCCACGATTGGGCTACTAGTTCAAAAGTTACAGCCCTTTGAATTTTCTTTCGAAATTGGTTTCTTTTCTAGTCTATAACTTTTTATTCAGAAGTCTGATCGAAAAAGTACGAATTGTTTTGGATTCTACGCACCAAAATTAATAAGAAAAAGTGTTTTCCCCAGAAATTTTGGTGCAGTCCATCTTTGGTAAAAAAGGAAGGTTGTACACTGCCTTTTTTTGAGGCCCTCAAAAAAAATTGTCTCAATCGACCCGGAAAAAAGTTTTTCTTATAGAATGTGGCCTGTAGAATCCATAATTTCAAACAGTTCCAAGATTGGGCTACTAGTTCAAAAGTTACAGCCCTTTGAATTTTCTTTCGAAATTGGTTTCTAGTCTATAACTTTTGATTGAGAAGTCTGATCGAAAAAGTACGAATTGTTTTGGATTCTACGCACCAAAATTAATAAGAAAAAGTGTTTTCCCGAGAAATTTTGGTGTAGTCGATTTTTGGTAAAAAAGGAAGGTTATACACTGCCTTTTTTTGAGCCCCGAAAAAAAAATTGTCTCAGATCGACCCGGAAAAAAAATTTTCTTATAGAATGTGGCCTGTAGAATCCATAATTTCAAACAGTTCCAAGATTGGGCTACTAGTTCAAAAGTTACAGCCCTTTGAATTTTCTTTCGAAATTGGTTTCTAGTCCATAACTTTTGATTGAGAAGTCTGATCGAAAAAGTACGAATTGTTTTGGATTCTACGCACCAAAATTAATAAGAAAAAGTGTTTTCCCGAGAAATTTTGGGTAGTCGATTTTTGGTAAAAAAGGAAGGTTATACACTGCCTTTTTTTGAGCCCGAAAAAAAAATTGTCTCAGATCGACCCGGAAAAAAATTTTCTTATAGAATGTGGCCTGTAGAATCCATAATTTCAAACAGTTCCAAGATTGGGCTACTAGTTCAAAAGTTACAGCCCTTTGAATTTTCTTTCGAAATTGGTTTCTAGTCTATAACTTTTGATTGAGAAGTCTGATCGAAGAAGTACGAATTGTTTTGGATTCTACGCACCAAAATTAATAAGAAAATGTGTTTTCCCGAGAAATTTTGGTGCAGTCGATTTTTGGTAAAAAAGGAAGGTTATACACTGCCTTTTTTTGAGCTCCGAAAAAAAAATTGTCTCAGATCGACACGGAAAAACAATTTTCTTATAGAATGTGGCCTGTAGAATCCATAATTTCAAACAGTTCCAAGATTGGGCTACTAGTTCAAAAGTTAGGTACAGCCCTTTGAATTTTATTTCGAAATTGGTTTCTATAGTAATGTGGATTGTGAAATAACGATTTGTAAGTTACATAAAAACGGTTATATTACGCGTAACTTACAAGAGGTCGGTTTTTTTATGTAATTTATGCCTTTTATGAAATTTACGTAACTTACGTTTTTTATTTAAAAAACCGTAAATTTTGTAAGTTACATAAATGTAATACCTATAAGATACGTTTTGATCGGTACTACAACAGACCATCAACGGTACTACCAACGTAAACGAGTCACCGTTGAATCTAGTTTGGTTTAATGAAGATGATACACCATCTAATCACGATCTGGAACTTCTTCCTCCAAACGACGCGTGATGGCGAAATACCTACTGCTTGGGTATTTTATTTAATACATCAAAATATATAATTTAACATTTAACAAGTGTTTTTGTTTTCAAACACTCACAAAATTCAAAAATGTTTATGGAATATTAAAAAAAAACATAAAAAACATAAATGACAGGTAATTTTACAAAAATATTTGTAAGTTACGTAAAAAACATAAACAATTGGTAATTTTACACGTAATATTACGCACTTTAAAAAAAACGTGTAATTTAACATCACTAACGTAATGAAAAAAAAACAGGATTGGAATTGACGCCCAAATTTACACAAATTTGCAATTCAATTATCTATGTGGGAGCTGTGTAATTTGAGGAGTGTGCCAGAACAATTTATAATATGGTTCAATAGGTATAACTAAATATGACAGCACAGCACAACTCAAAATGCATCCATTATGCATGCAACATTTTACTGACCGTGGCAAAACACAAACCCTCCCGTCTAACGTAAAGTGATTAGTATAGGTATCACTCCGAAATAATAAGTGGCAGTGACCCCTTGTTGGAAAGTTCTTGACAAGCCTTACGATCTGCCAGTTAATAAACGGAGTATTGGAATTTGACTGTTCGAAACTATGGTAAACATAGCAATAAATGATTTCCACCAAATTTTAGGGGCAAACTACAATATAAAGCAAGTAGTTTCTTTGCCATTGAGAACACTCGAAGCTCGGCAAAGACGACGCACTCGACGCTAATTTAAATAACGAAGTTTTGCAACAACCTCAATCAATTTACTTAATTTTGTTAAGGATGAGGGGCTCTTTCTAAATTACCTTTATTGAAATAGCGACGTTATTACCAGAGAAAATTGTATCAACACCAACCAAAAGGAAGACTTCGTAGCACGTAATCAATAACGCAATTAAAACGTAATTCCATTATTCGGCAAACAAAGAAAAATTTAAATTAAAGAAAACGTAATTATAAAAAAAACGTGGAAGGTCTGTAAATGTAAATAATGGAATATTGTGATTTCTCAAGTGAAACAAAGTGAGGTTCTGCGCTCGCTTTTTCATAAATGATACATTTTCCTCTGTTTTTCGCTCGCTTGTTTCGCCCTCGACTCGAAAGAGTGAGGGAATATTTAAAAAAAAAGTAGATTCAAATATGGTTACCGCATTAAATTCGTGCGATTTGTCATCTGCTTTGTAAGGGCAAACTTTTTGAAAGGTTAAACGTGTTTTAGAGTAACCGCTTTAAGTGTGCCTTTTTTAAAACTCGCAACGAAACAGTTTGACGTACAAAGAAGCTTTCAAAGGATCGAGTTATAATAAAAGTTATTAGTTGTTTGTCGGATGGTCTCAAACTGTATTGTTTTCGACGCTTCCGGCGATCATTTATGTCAAAGTTTACCAGACGAGATACTTCCGCGTTGCATGTTTAGATTTAATTAAATAAGTTCAGATGAACAATTCCGATAGACGCGTCGATTTAGGAAAAATTAGATTTGATGAATCCTTTCGAAAAGGCACAATGTCTCTTGAAGGCTTTTGATGTTGTACTCAATTAGATTAAAGCTCGCTTTGTGAAAGGTTCTATAAGTTATTAAATATTACCTACATACGAAAGGGGTTGCTTTGTTGTTTTGGTAGAAGCAAACTAAATTTCTCGTTCGTGGATTTTCACCACATCCAATCTCGAGAATTAATGTGTCATAGAGACTTATTGGGGATTTAGTTTGTAAGATAATGTTAACCGCCCTTCTTATCTTCTATTCAAAGTTTATTGAACGATTCATAATAGGTACCTTTTGTTCAGATAAAGATATCACAGACTAAGGCTAGGATGGACCACATTAAAAAGAGTGCTATAAAGCGAACCAAAATAGCGAAATACTGGCAGAAGATAAATACAAGTGTTAGTTAGCCCACTGTCTTTCGATAACGTGTGCAGGCAGGTTAGGAAGAAAGATTTCAGAGCGACAAGTTGTAGTAGACATTGTAAATCCTCGACATTGTAACATAGTGTTAAGTAATAAGGTAGTTTACGTACTGACACATAAATAAAACCAAGTCGATTATCTACCACAACAAGTATGTTTTTGACTTTTTTGAGTTGGATCCATCGTTCCTCGAAATGGGGGTTGAAATATATTATGGCTTCGGCCAGTTAATAATTAAAAAAACAACATGTTCGTCTTATTCGTCTTCAACGTTTGTAATTTACCGTTTTCCTGTTAATTTTCACATCGCCTGATGATGGCAGTACGCCGAAACTATAGTCGCTTTTACTTTTAAAAACTTCAACGAATAAAACTATATGGGGAAGGTTTAGAGATTTTTGATAACATAATATATGTTTTTGACACCATCGACTACAGGGGACAGAAATGTGTCCAAATTGTAAGCACACTGAGATATTATACAAGACGATAAAGGGATATTTTAACCATTGAATGAATTGACTTACACGAGATGTTAGCTTCCTTTTATCGTCGTGTATAATATAAAACTTTGTTTTATAGCAGAAGCCATATAAATCATTGTAAAGCTTCTGACAATTCTGAATTTAATTTAAATCCGTTGGGTTCTGCCGTCGCGATCGTTGCTATAGAAACAGAAGTTCTGGACGTCATTTTATATCGTGCATTTGAAATAAGAATGACAGATGTCATTAGAATGCACACTCATCTGTTTCACTTTATCTACCCTTACAGATAAAGTGATCACTTTATCTATCCTTACGGTTAAAGAACGGCTTAGCCTACTCGTTCAATATTATTAAAATATCATTGCAACAACATCATTGTAATAAAATTAATTTGTTTATTTTATAGCAGATATTAAATTGACACTTTAATAGGTTTGAATGAATATGCTAAGTGTCTTTTTAACCGTAAGGATAGATAACGTTATAACTTTAACGGCAAGGGTAAATAAAATGAAACAAATCACTTAGTGACATTTGTTATTTTTACTAAAAGTGAGACACTGAGTACGATATAAAATGAAGTTCAGAGTAGAATACAATATTATTTGCCTGGAAACGACGAGAACTAAGCTTCCTATTTTGGACGTTTAAGTTAAATACCTACAGAATCTTTAAAAGTTTTACAATGATTTTTATGCCTTTGCCTTCCGGGAAAGCGGTTAATTTATGCCGACCTCGCCGTCATCTCACTCAATATTCGTTTAAACTCTGAGTTTTGTGACCGCAACCGTACACAGACCTCGCATGACGGGCAAGCGATTGATTTATGCCGATCTCGCTGGCGGCATTGGTATGAAGTCGGTATTTAGTGGCCGGAAACCCTATCCAACCCAACATCACGGGAACCGCATACATCAGACTCCTCATTCAATACGAGCGATCGATTTATGCCGATCTCGACTTCAGATCACTGGGTATTGATAATCCTCACTGTGTTTTGTAACCGGAACCGTATTCCTGGCCCAAATTGGGGGTGAACGGTTAATTTATGCCGATCTCGGCCTTCGGTTCGATGGGCATTGGTAGAAACTCTTTATTTCGTAACAGAATCCGTATACCGATTCCGAATGTCAGGTGAGCGGCTCGCTCGGCATTACCATACACTCGGTATTAGGTGACCGGAACCGTATATCAGTACCGAACTTCGGGCGAGCGATTGATTTATGCCGAGCGAGCCGAAATGAGCTCGGTATTTCCTGACCGGAACCGTATAACGATTAAAAATCTTAATGAGGTGTACCGGATGTACTGATTTGGTATTAGGTGATATGAGATTATCTTGGGTTCCTGGAAAATGCAGGATTGCAAGAGTAAAAGAGAATGGGATAATGATGAATGGCCCTAGCGCTAACTAAACTCGCTAATGATTAAAAATGATCGATTTTAACCCGTAACTACGACGTTACATTTCTGATACGTACTCACGGAGGAGCGGTCTACGAGACCATTCCTAATTATGATGAAATTGTACCTACATGGAAATATGTTCAACGCAATTAAACAAGGTTTATTATTGCGATTATACACAAATAGGCAGTTTTCCTACGAATCGATGGAGGGCACAAATAGCAATGCTTTCGATTTGTCAATTTTTCCTCGTCATCATTTTGCATTTCAGTTGTATTTGGTGTTACACCTAACATTCTTTCAAAGGTACTTCTTACTACTAACGATACATCTAAGAAAAGACACCAAAACCTCGGAAACGGAGCGAGAGAGTGAGAGAGAGAAAAGTGAGAGAGACAAAGAGAGAGTGAACCAAAAAATACCGGTTCTTAGGCACTAATAATATCGGTACCAGTATCATACACCAACCCAATAATTTGATTCTGTAGATTCTAGAAAATTCCTCCAACCCTCGCGCCAAGTACATTCCTTTTCGGAATATTCCATTCCGAAGTGTTCATCCCACAACATTCGCCCCCTTAAAATTCGATAATCGAAATACCCTTCCCGGAATATTCTTTCTCCGAATATCCGAGTGCACTTCTCTGGACATTCAGAAACACTGTTTTTCAATTTAAAAAATGGTGTTCTGAAGAAACACAGCCGTAAGTTCAGTTCTGATTCGTAATGAAGAACGCAACAGACGCGTGAACCCTGAAGGAAACGTTTCCTTGGAGATCATTTGTTTGAACGTGGTCAGGTTTTTATAAGGCCAAATAATGCGGGTACTACCTTCCCGACAAAAATATTGAGCAGAAGCAATAGCATTTCTTCTCAAAAAATCGCGCACATAATGAGTATATTGCCCTAGGACTAGGTCAACGTTCTTGGTAATTGCAGCTCTTTATTGAGACAATGCAACTCGTCCCAAATAAAATAGGCTCTCGTTCATTCAAGGAACTATTTCGTAGGTATACTCGAAAATCCCTAGTCGAATGCGGATTACCCCAGAAAAATTACCTCTTAAAGTTGGATTTTACAGTATTTTTTACCATCGAATTTCTATACAGTGTGTCCATTATGCATGGAATATAGTATACACTGTGTCCAAGGTAAGGATGTCTATCGTGGGGCTCTACGAAACCATAGAAGATACGACGATGGTCCAATTAGGGAAAAGTTGCGAAATGAAACAGTTATTATCATGTTCTAAAGAAAACCAGAACATTCCAATTACTTCCGAAGATATGCCAGAAAAACAAAAATTTACCGATTTCGTTTCATTAAAAAATGACGCACTTTCTCATTGCCACCAAGAAGTTCGGAAAAAAGGGAGACTGTTTGCATGTGCCATACTAAAACTAGGCGAAGCCGAGTGATGGCGTACTACAGAATTGAAAAAATCAAAACGTAATGGAATTCATGTAGAAACAATAGGGCAGTTTTTTTCTAAAAGAACGAAAGTTCGTAGAAACTCGATCAATGAGTCGTTTCATTCTATTGAATACGTGCATTTTTACCGCATTTGACACTAAATTCGGTCGCTGTAATCCACCCTAAAAGTCATTTATATTACAATGAACAATATATTTTAATTATTGGCGAATGCGAATTAAATTTGCGTTAACAATTCGCTTTTTCGCAACTGACCTTCTCCCCGATTTTCTCGCTTAATTGAGACGATTGGCCGGAATAGAAATTGCGTTCGAAAAGGTGATGCATAAAACATTAGCGTCGATTGTTTGAAGAAGTTCTCTGATTAAGTATTGTGTTACCTACGCTTTGGTTCCGTTATTTATTTAGGCTGATTAACGAATTATTCCGATGCGAGCGATTTCGAATGGCCCATTGAATTTTATCGAATTGTTCAACGTAATTTTTCATTCGATCAAGTTGCGAGATAAATAGTCAATGAGCTTCAAATTTCGTATAGGTAGTTTCCAGTAATTTAAACACGAAAATTAACATTACATTAGCTTTTGTTTTGATCCAACTGAAAACCTACCCGGGGATTACACCACTGCAAATAAGTGATAGTGCCGGACTAGGAAAGATTGACAGCCAGCGAAGGGTATGTGGGCCAATCTCGGTTTCACGCTCAGTGTCCTCTGAAAGGGGAAACTAATTATATTCCCTAAACAGTTGATAGTTTATTGTTCATCATACAAAGGGTCGTAAATGACGAGCAAGTTGGAAACCATGGATTACTTTTATGACCATCTTCCTCATAATCGTAAAAGTTTTTTGTGCTCGCCATTTTCAATCTCAAGCCCTTTTAATGGATTACCATCAAAAGTTTCAAGTTCATATCGATTTATTTCGGACTTTCATTTCCCATACAAGCTAAACATGTGTAGAATGCTCGATTGTTAATAGGCTGACGGGCTTTACAATATAATTTTCCCTTATATCGCATCGCAGAGATCTACTCAATTGCTATTAATATTAACCGAGATCATTTTCTATTGACCATTCGTAACAGGACTGTATTTATTTACAATGAATCCGAGACCTATGGCGGCGAATTTTCATGGACAGCGGCTTTCCATATTGATAATTTAAGTAATTGAAAATTTTTAAAAATAAATTTAAAAATGGTATGTGCCATTGGACACAATGAGGTGGCTGGATATGAAACTATTAATAATGTGATCGTCTAATGTGGATTGACTATTTCCGCAGAAAAATTACCGCTTCAAATCGCCTTTTACTGTATTTTTGGCCGTCAAATTTCTATTGGTTGAATTAATTTTGCAACTAAACGATATTCTTGGGGGAAATTCAAAGAATAAATTGGACAACCGCGGTGCAAATGTGGTGGGTCATTTAATTTCTATAGATATATTGGGTTACGATGCTTGCTGGCCCAGTATTGGGTCATTCTCTTGATCATCAGATTGACGCTTTCATGCATAAATCGATTCCAATTGGTACAATTAAAAAACATGGCGGACATCATACACAGACGAAACAAAACCATTACATGAACTAAATTTCTTTTTCTATGCCCTTAATACTAATTTACAAAATACCATCGAATTTAGATATAGGGAAGAGAGACAAGATGTATATTTATAAAGTGCAAACGATCTAAAGAAATCATCCTGGAATGCACCTGTACCTACAGAATTCCGAAGGAGGTAATTCGTCATGTTTATCAAAGACCGTGAACCACAGAGTTATGGAAAAACTAAAACGTAACTTAAAATATAAAAATAAAAATTAATGTTTATCTGTCTGTGTATCTTTTATCGTGTGCGGACAATTCGCACTCGGACATTTCACACCTTGGACATCTACTTCATGGAAAAATGTTTCAAATAATAGTTATTTGGTCTTTCATTTTCAACACATCGCGATTCTTAAGTATTTCCATTTCTTAAATATAATCACGCTGGTTTTTTTTTTGAAGTTGTATGAAGAGTCTGATATAGTTAAATCCTGTAATTTAAGAACACATAATTTTTATCTACTGCGCTTTCGTTTTGAGAAAATAAGAATAGGTAACTGAAACGTCTTTTGTGGAGTAATTAAATACCAAATAGTTATACCTAGTTATAGTATATCTACAATATTATGTGTTATTCGTGTAATATTCGCTAAGATGAAACTAGAAAAAGGAAGTAATTTTAACGCTCCCTTACATAAAGATTTCTTAATGAAGACACATAAAAAATTGTTCTTTATTTCTTTAGTTGAAAAGGGTGACAATGGAAATGAATTAAATTTATTTTAGACGAAAAGAGTATGTATAAATGAAAATAGAACAATGCATTTCATATAGATGGCACTAAATTTGGATAAGTAATTAAGATAATATTATAATTAAAGGTAAATTTGAAAAGACCCCGATAACACAAATTGCACTTCATAAAGAAACAATAAGAAAAATATGGTAATGACATCCTTTCTATTATTTCTGGAAGATCAATAGGGTTTATTACAAGGTAAAAGTAATTAGGTCCGAAAAATCAGGTTTAAGTAAGTATGACCACAACTAATTAGAACTTTAACGCCTGTATAGTATCTTCATTCTTGAACGTTTGACAGAGTGGTATTTTAAAATTTATCTGAGCTCGGGTTTTGATTTTGTGTATACTTTTTTTTTTAATTTTAAAAAATTTTATTTCTGGTGGTAGTGTTCAGAAAAGGTAAGTTTCCAGTTTTCTTAGAACCAGTTTTACGTTTCTTTGACCACATATGGCTATATGTTGATTATTAGTGACTGAGTAAAATTACACTAACTGCTTATTTTTTGCGTTATCTTTGCTACAACTATGGTAGTGAATGAACTTAAAAGTTTCTTTTTGATTTTCTTACTCATTTATTTTATAGTTTGAAGAGATACATGGAAAATTTCTGTCAATTTTTTAAGAGATTGTTAATAATCAAAACAGTAAAGCTTTTAAAAATCTTAAAACGTTTTAGGAACAGGTCGATATTGATGATTTTTTCTTTTAAATGTTTGTAATTATTAAGTACCTATATACTTCCTTTTTAATTTTTGTATGGCATACCTAGTACCTACTAAAGCAAAACCCTTAGTATTGGTAATTGTACAACAAGGAAGATAGGACATCATTGGAAAGGCTTTCCTTCTCTGAATTTGGTGAGACTATAATTTTTTAGATTTGATATTTTCGAAATATTTTAAAAGTAAGTTGAGGGCGCGCTGTTGTTTATGTCATTGGAAGGATGTCGGGCCGATCACTATGTAATAGAGGCTAATGCGATCGTGCGTCAAAATTATGCAGTTGCAAGTGGTATAAAAAAGAGAAAACTTGTACCTGCAACGTCGAATGCGCTGGAAATGAAACAACTAAACCAAAAAAATGACATATCCGAATTCAGAGATGGGCGACTTTACCAACGATGCATCATTTAAGATTTTAAGGGTTGCACTGTCAGCGATGCCAGACAAAGACATTAGTGAGCAAGTTTTATTTTAGACACTGTTTCCTTCCACGATCAATTTGACGTGCCAAAGCATTTTTTGAAAATTATTTTAATTTACAGAAATAGCTATGTATGGTTTCTAATGCACCACCGTATATTATTTAGCTTCGGAGAAATAACACCAAAATCTCCCCATAAAATTGTTATAATAATAAATGGGTAGATTTTGGTGTTATTTCTCCGAAGCTTCTTAAGCACCCCACTGAGAGTCATGGATCTTCACAATTTCAGTATATTATTTAAATAATAGCCATATAATTTATAGCAAGATCAATTTTTTTCACGATATTTATCAACATTTTTTGCTTTTTTCGTTACTTTACAGTTCTTATCTCTTTAATTTTACAGAAACTCTCAAGAATCTATTTGTTTTACGTTCAAATATGATTATAATTTACTTGAGATTCTTTTAAGACAATACATACGTATTTCGTTATGTGTCCTTTAAATGGACGACATCGAAGGTTAGAGAACTAGGAAACTTAACTTGCAGCCAAAGAGTTACTCTTTGCTTGCAGCTATTAACAAATAATAATTGTTAAAATTTTATTTAGACTTTTATATTCCTATTGCAATATTATTTGTACGTGCTAAAAGGTTTCCAAATGAAAAAAACCTTGATTGTGAATTGGTACAATAAAACTGGGTAAATAGGTTTAAGAAATGTCAGGTGACAGTTTTGCTGATAGACCGATACCAGCGTTTAGCATCATCCGTCTACTTGTGAACATGAGTGCATGGACAATTTACAACACGGATGTCTTTTTATCTTTTTTTTGTTTTTTTTAAAATAAATTTTCATTCATGGTACCTTAAGCAAGTGTTCTCATGTTTAATACGGAGATTACAATAAAATAAGTACTAAATTCCAGATGTTGAGTGATATGGATGCTATTAAAGTGGCCTAATATCTCTACTGCTTTGATATGGTCCATTCCATTTAAAAAGGTACATAGGATTGTACGTATGAATTCTTGCCTCATAAATACTATTAAAAAAATTATTCCTCTACAAATTGTATGGCTATTGTTTAACCAACATAAATATTTAAGTGCCACATTAAAATGCCAAAATCAAGGAAAATATCATCAAAAATGGACTTGTCCCTGAGGCTAAAAGTTGAAATTTGATTTATTACAAAAAGTTGATAATGGATATGAGATTTAGGCGGTGCAAACTATACGGGGCGCGTAACAATGGAGTTCGGTACAATGAAAAGGGGAAAGAGATACATAATCTATGAAGGATACATGTACCTACCTCTTTGCTAAGAACCCTAAACTCCAAAACTGCTCATCATGGCTGTGTCGAGCGAGAACACGATACACTCAGTGTATCGTGAGCGAGAAGAGCAAAGAAGGATCCATCGGCTCTTAGTTTAACATGCAATGCCAGGATCTGGGTCAACGATGACAAGGTAAGATTAGCTAAACCGAGCACTGATTTTGGAAGTGCAGATGGTTTCCAGTTTCAAATCCCTTAATTGGGTATTTTATTAGTTAGGATATCGCCTTTTGACCTTTTGACTTTTTTATACGTAAGTTTCATCGTTGTTTATACCGTCGTCTAGTGTTAGTTTTTAGGTTCCGCCCTCCCTTGCAAAAAATTTAGTTTATCAACCTCTTCAAATTTCAATTTTACTCTGGAACCAACCACGGATATGGTCGTTGGCCTTTCCAGTTTTACTGCCCTTTTGGGTTTTTAATTGTTTTCCATCTATTGTAAGTTTTATAGCTATATAGTCTCTCCTCAATGATCTCTACCATCTTGTAGATCACCTGAAGATGACCGTTGGTCGAAACATGTAGTGTATCACTTCGTTTTATTAAATTATATGGGAACCGTTTAGAGAACTTTTATTCAATATTAATAAATTATCCCATTTAGAGTTTGAACACAAAATGGACGTCACGATTCCAAATTATACCTTAATATTGAAAGTATCCAAATTTTAAATGTAGGTGTACGTCTATCACGTCACACGACAAAGTAATAAAACGTGATATTGCTGAGTAATATTGGAGATTTCAAGCTCTGAGTTAATTTAATACTTCACAGCCGACTTTCTATGTTAAAAGTCAATCGTACACAAAATACCCTCTCAGGGGAGCGAAATTCTGGTGCTAATTATTCCGGTGCGAATTGTCCGGGAGCGAAACGTCCGGGTGCGAATTTTCCTTGGTGCGAAATGTCCGGGTGCGAATTGTCCTACAACCATCTTTTATGCCTTCCTAAACCGAAATAGTTATTTACATAAAAGTCCGGAAAATTATATACTGGCGAGGAAATACTGAAATGCGAGGCTCCTTTGGAGTCGAGTACTTTAATTTCCAAGTCAGGTAATGTCATTTTACTGACGAGTGTTGTATTAAATTTTACCCGAAATCGTATTTTAATATAAAATTTCAATTTTTATATAAAACTTATATAAATATTTCCAACGACATCAGTTTGAAAATAATCCGATCAAAACTGTAGAAAAGGATAGGAAACAACTGAAAAAGCAATACTTATATAACAAGCTCGGGGGTGACGCCCAGATGTTGCCGACCCCACATCTTGTAGCCTCATCCCTAAAGTTGTTAATTAACCGGCACCGGTTAGTACATGTAGATAAAATTCTCGTTTTTCTACGGGCCCGCATTTGCTGCCAGCCAGCTATTTCCATTCGCGAGTTGGGGCGAAAGCCTTTGGCATGATAGATTTTGATTCATATCCTATATAGGTATCTACTGTCTAAATTTGATCGACTGATTTTTTTTAAATTTCCATGTCAAAACTTCGTTTCCGGTACTATTACTGTACATTTTTGTTAGAATTCTCAATATCAGCAGGTAAAAGACGATTGGACATGAACAATTTCGAGTGGTTAGCTGAGGGTACGTCGTCGTTTTCGCGAATATTGATTTAAAAACCATGAAAATGTATTGGTTGGTTAAGAAAAACACAAAGAGAATGTGTAAATCGAGGTGTAAACCTTCGAATTATGTTTTTAATTTTAATAACTTGACGGGTCCTGTGGGACGCCCACTTTCATATGATAAATAAGAAAGGAATGTTCACTAGGTCATGTTTAGTGTCTCATCTTTAGAAAATAACCACTTTTTGTACTTATGAAGTTACGACATGTGGTATCTGGTGTAGTATGAACAATGATGTTTGTTATAATACAAACGTAAATGCTTTGTGTCCTTATTATTTAATAGATTCGTTAAAAGCGATATACTTGTCAACCTAAAGTGTGAAAAGTCCGCTAATACAGCTACAATGCAACTACCGAATAGAATGGCTTCAAATTTAAAAATTAAAATTAATACTTCTTCTACAACCCTTTATATTAATAGCATTAGATAATAGTTATTTATATAACAAGAGCGCGAAGTTCAATTTCGCGCATTGAGACTGAAGGTATTTTGACGGGGGTCCAGATGATTCAAAGAATGCTGAATTCATAGAATGCCAATCCATATAACGATACATAATAGAATGTTGAATTCATATACAAATTGATTCATAGAACGGTTGATTCATCGAATTGCAGATCCATTATACAATCTGATTCATAGAATGGTTTATTCATCGAATTGCAGACTCAACGAAATCTGAATTTGTATAGTGCAATCAAACAGTTGTTATAATCAATGGTATGTTTAGACAAAAAAATTCCAAATCGTGCATCGTCATGCACAATTTATTATCGCTCCGGCCTAATAGTATTTGTGAAAGCAAATACAATTATCAATCCCTAATCGATTCAAATTAGATATAATGGGGCCTCCTGGATAATTTGCTTAATTAATTACATAGATGATAAGTACATCATTACCTAAGACAATAACTAACTACCTCATTACATAGGGGGTACCTCATTAAATTGATGGTGTGAAAGTACAACAATCACCCCTTATAAAGCTTACACTTCCCCGACTATTACTAGTTCAATAGTCATTTTTGAATAGACAACTACGCGATGGCTACATTCTTTACAAGCGAACGGAAAAAGCAGAAGATGGTTTGGGAAGGCTTCGTTTACAACTTGAACAAAGATCCAGGCAAAGGTCGTCGGTACTGGATTTGCGAGGAATACTTCACAAGTGTGAAATGTGTTGGGAGAGCCATTACCGATGGAGATAATGTCGTTACCGTTACAAAAACGCATTATGGGCATGCTCCTTCGGCCGTAGCCGTTCAAGCAAAACAAGTGCGCAGTAAAATTCAAGAGGTTGCTGGAGATCCAGGAAATAGGAACGCCCCTCGGACTGTTGTGAACGAGTGTCTGGCGGGGACCAGTGACGCAGCTATTGCAATTCTTCCGAAGTTGACATCACTAGAACAAGCAGTTCGCCGTAAGCGCAAATTTGGAGGCGCTAATGAGGATATCCCTAACTCGCTGACGTTTATTTCCCGGACGAGCTGCGCCATACAAAAACCGAGTTAGAAGAAGACATCGTGTTTGCTGATACCGGTGCGAATGACCCCCAGCGCATCATAATTCGAGGATCACCAACAAACCTAAGACGTTTGCTTCGCTGTACTACCTGGTTATGTGATGGGACTTTTCATACGTCGCCAAATGCCTTCTACCAGATTTATTCGGTGCACGGTCTATATCAACGCCGAGTTATACCTTTCCTAACGTGTTTATTACCAAACAAAACTAGGGCAACGTATGAAAAGCTTATTCAGCTTCTTGATAGAATTGACAGAATTATAGAGGTAGATAACATTCAATATCGACCTCAAACAATTATTATCGATTTTGAGAAGAATGTCGAACAAGCTTTTCGCTCCAAGATCCCTATGGCTCATATTCATGGTTGCTGGTTCCATCTTTGTCAAGCTCATTGGCGAGCTGTTCGGCGCTGCCAGATGCAAGCAAGGTATGCACAGGACATAAATTATGAAATTGCTGTAAAAAAGTTCTCGGCATTGGCTTTTTGCAATATTCAAGATGTTCGAGAACGTTTCGAATCCTTAGCGGACAACTTCTTGCTGCATTTTGGTGACACAATTGAACATCAACAATTTATAGAGCATTTGGAAAATACATGGGTTGGCCGTCCGCGCCGCACGCCATATTTTGCTCCAGAGATGTGGAATTGTAAGGAAATTACAGAGCTAGACCTTCCTCGTACCACATGCAGTGTTGAATCTTGGCACAGCCAACTGCAGAAGACATTTGGACTTCATCCAAACTTTTTTAAATTTTTGAAAGGATATCTTGAAGAGGATCTGCGCGCTAATGCTGTTAAGTTGGATTCTGGGGAACAAATTCCTCTATATCGACGCCGAGAATACCAACAAGCTAACCAACGGCTGCTTCACATACTTGAAAGGTATGATGACACAACACCGAACGAATTCTTAGAAAGATGTGCAAATTTTATATTAGATATTGACATGTATGTACTGCATATACATATGTATACCATTATAATTGTCATATAATGTTTAAATTGCAATATTTTGTAATACTTGTAACCTTTATGTTCTATTTTATAAATAATTAAAATTGGTTGGTGATTATGGCTTTTATTTGTATCCAGTGTTCTATACATTCTTTATTGTGTGCGTATTACATTTTACATTCTATGAATTGTAGCATTCTATGAAAACCATATTCTTAGAGTTTAACTTTCTACGAGTTTGGCAATTCTATGAATTGTAGCATTCTATGAAAACCATATTCTTAGAGTTTAACTTTCTACGAGTTTGGCACTCTATGAATTGGCAGTCTATGGATCGCCATTCTATGAACTATCTGAGACCCAATTCTGACGAGGCGAAGCCGAGTTAAAATATCAGTCAAATGCGCGAAATAACTTCGCGCTAGCGTTATATACAATATTTTTTCTACAACTGAACCGATTGTTAATTAAATTTGCTGTTTAAGTTCAACTTTGTCACGTGCGCGAAATACTTTTTTTCACTGTTGACGATTTCGCGCACGTTGTCAATAGCAACCTTACTTATTAATTAACCGTTTAAAAATCTAGTACTTCGCGTTTTGAAATCCGTCAGAAAATGACAGGTTTTTATGACAGTTGTAGAAAAAATTGATTTTTTCACACATTGTTTATAAATTTTTTCGTAACATACAAATTGCTTGTAATTTTTATGAATCATGCCCCTGATCTGGATTTATATGTGTGATTTGAACTTGGCAACATTGATTTATTGAGCGAAAAACATGATTTTAAGGGAATTTTTGAACTTTTCTTTTAAAAGTTCAAAAATTTTAAAATCTTAGGAAATAGTAGTTTGAATTACTAGAAATCGATTAACGCTTAAATGAAGTAGATTAAGGCAATTTGCATAGGGATGGGTGACTTTCAGCCTTAAAGGGCAAATCTTTACGTAGTGTGATAATCTAACCAAGTGTTTCCATTTTTTTGGTCCAATTTATTAACCGCAAACAATTTAATTAAATTCAATTCAATTTTATTGGTAAATACTTCCTTGCATAAACAATTTACATGTTACAAATATAATCAAATTTCTATACATATTCATACATACAGGGTGATTCCTATAGTACCTGCCACCGTTTGGGAGCGTATAGGGGGTGCCTAGGGGAGTATTTTGATATAGGACACTTGGGGTCGGAAATCCAAAATAAGGGCGCCAGAACCAAATTTATCTTCTGGAATTTCACGCCTGTATGTAGGCAACCCAACCGACCGACGTTTAGCGCGGAGCGATGCAGAGCGAGTTAGCGCGAGGAAGCGACATGGGAGGGAAGGAGGGAAAACGACAGTCAAAAGCAATAACGTTTACAAGTGTTCAACGTGGCCACAGTTGTTCTCAATGCACTTCCTACATCTAGCCAACTATTATTATACTATTGCCATAGTGTTTATTCACTTGATACGCGTCGTTGCAGACGGGATTTCGTGGGTTTAAACAAAATTCTGATCAAGTGTCAGCCACACATTGCCGCCTGAGATCGCTCCGTGTGCACCGCCGGCCGGTTGGGTTGCCTACCTACAGGCGCGAAATTCCAGAAGGTAAATTTGGCTCTGGCCCCCTTATTTTAGATTTCCGACCCCAAGTGTCCTATATCAAAATACTCCCCTACGCACCACCTACACGCTCCCAAACGGTGGCAGGTACTATAGGAATCACCCTGTATATCACACACAATATAACTACAAATACGAGTTAATGGCAATAATAAATTGCTGTTCATTGTCTAAAATTTGTCTAAAATTTGGAGAGATACTTTTTATGTAGTCATGCAAGATGTTGGGCTGGTACTGGTACTCTGGGGATGTCTTATGGAATGTATGACGCAGTTTATTGATACGAGTATCGTAGGAGTGTACTTCTTTGCCAGTGGGGAAATTGCATTTTGTATTTATAGATGTAGATGACACAATTGTATGTAAATAATATTCTGCCATGCGAAAACCGCAGCCATGTACACTATTTATTTAAATTAATTTTGTTTTGTATACCTACTATGCTTTCAGCTTTGAGTAATGAAATTGTGCTACCCGGATTGAATTCAAATACCAAAATGTGTTTTGATGCGAAAGTGACTGCAATTTGTAGTTTTCGTTAATGCCTTTACAACCATAAAAGGGTTACGACGAGAGTGTTTTACCGATCTACTGTCATAATCTGTATTCGAGACTACCCGCTTACGACTTACTTTGCCATATGTAGCATATAACAACATTAACCGTGAATGAAACATTACCACAAAAGAAGGATTACTTCCAATGACCGCTCTTTATAATGCCTCGTATATTCAAACCAAAGTCATTTTTGTAGAATACGTCGTTTCGGTCGTTTGTTATATGGGAAAGCTTTTGTTCGGTAAATAGGCCATTATGCACACGTTCCATGCAACGGCGAGATATGCATTGATGTTACTTTTTTTATCATGTTCAAGGAACTGAATAATGTTCTAGTTTGCGGATGACAGAGTGACGTTCCTTTTGTTCTAGAGAATCATTTCTACACAAGGGGCATAAGGAGTCCGGTTGGTAAATGTCTGAAATTTCAGTATAAGCTGTAAGCGAAAAAGCTAATTGAACAAAAAGTACCGCCACCAAGCGAGTGGAAAAAGCTATGAATAAAAACTTGCATAAATTTTGCTTTGATGTTCATTAGTTTTAAGTTCAAAAAAGAGTAAGTTAATTATCCTATCACCTTCGTTACATTTCCGCGAGTTATACTTGGATGAGAGGACTGGCATCGATAAAAATAAATTTCAATTTTCTGAACGTCGGGATACTCTCTAAGGGCATTAAAGAAATACTGTGCATTAGCATGTTTTCTTTTTACCTTCCCCTCAAATTTGCTATTAAGACGAGCGCGTTCGGATCCATAAAATATTAATCACATATACAGTTATCTGAAACGGGGGAAATAAAAAAAAATCTTTCCGATTTATGTAAGGACGCGATCGTGTAGGTTAAATCTGTTATTCATATATTCAACCGATGTCCCTTTCGGATGATCGATGAGCTTTAACGTAAAAAAGAGCGCGGCCCGTTGGACACGGCTTCCCTTTGACAACGTAACTTAACGATTACTTTCACTTATGATCTCTTTTTGCATGATCCCGGCGAGCCATAAGTCAGCGAAGGGATCTTAAAAGACCTGTTACTTCGTCATGATTTATCAAACACAGGCGACGTTTGAAATTTCTTGCGCTATACTATTAGAGTCCTTCTAAAGCTCGTCAGTCGGCTGGCCATGAAGGGTCATTCATTTTGAAAGCGTACATTAATTATCAAAATCAAATAGTTGGATTGGTGCGGTAATGATCTATAACTTCAGTTTATCATTTACACGTAACTATTCCTATTGGGCATTCGGTAAAATTCGATATTGTGATTATAAAAGGGAAAAGCTCGCAGATGACTTGACCTGAAATGTGAATCGATGATTTGGTTGCAGGGCCAAATTATGAAGGAAACTTTGGTAGCTAGTTTAATAATGGAAGAGCAATTGATTGACAGTCAATTTCCACTAAGTCAAGTAGATTTAAAACTAAGTGAAGTTCTCTAAATTAAAAGGGGCTCCAATAAAGTTCACAATTTTTTTTGGGTAGGCCAGTCAATTATTATTATTAATTGTTAATTTTGTTTAAATAATCACCTTGTATTTTATTTATTGGGTCAATTTTATTACGTGTTAAACGATTCGATTTAACACCTCAAACTAATTGCCTGTAGAATTTTGTACACGTTTATCTCCGGTTGCTCGATAAGAAGCCTGCTTATCAATGCGTAAGCTAACTAGTTTCAAGATACGAAAACACAGACGCAGTTTATCGTTCAAAAACCCATTAATTTGTTAAGTAAGTGGAAGCAGAAGTTGAAAAGAAACAGAAATTGTTTCGAATAGAAGAGGCGGGCGTTAATCGTTGCTTGTTTGGCGGTAGAGGTTAATTTTTTTGTGGGCGCTGAAACGTAGCCGCTTATTAGTTTTGATGAGATTGGCAGAGTTGAGAGATTTATTCGAGAGACAGAGTCTGTCTGTGTGATCGTAAAATTCTTGTATAGAAGAAAGTTAGTGCTATGAGTATTAAGAGATTTAGGTTATCATGATAAAAGTGAATGTTTTAAGTGTAATTAAAGAAGTGAAGTTTACGAAGAAGTTAGTTGTTTCTCAGTGCCCGTTTAAGGGAGTTTTATCATCAAAAATCCAATTTTGCATCAGTATTACAACGTACCCAGTGCCGTTGTACTCGAAATTTGAGTGCAATCAAAGAAGTCAAGTGAAGATTTCTTTAACGAATTGTTTACATCAGATGTTAATTAAAAACTTAATTCAGGTAATTCATTCTTTGGACTGTGCTTAGTGTACCTGTGTTTTATTTGAGCTAGCTGGACAGGTGTTTGTGAGTGGTTTAGTGACAGTTTGCCACATTTATCTAACAAGTTTATCTAACAAGTAACAATGAAAATAAGTGTTTTTCATGGGCTGCTTGGCACCGAGAAATTCCCAGATATTAGTTTATTAATAGAAAATGTTTATTTAAATGCCCTCCATCATTTTTGAAAATTTGGAATAGTATTTGGAATAAATCCGGGTGGTTCAAATTACTAATTAAATGTTCATTATAATTCCTGCTAATCAATTTAGTGGGGTTATTTACGAATTAACACAAAACGATTTTGCGAATCGAACCTGTAGTCAAGGTCTTGCTTGAAAGAGTGTTTCTTGAAATTCATTAAGTTTAAGAAAAATGTTTATCTCCCCTTTTCGCTATCAATTTTTGACAGCTCCGACTTGATTTATTGAGCTTTTCGCTTATCTTAGAAAAGATTAAGGTAATTTTTTGGAGATTTAATTAGAAAACTGTCTGATTTCGTAGAAATGTTTTAGTTGAGCTAAGATCATTTCAATGGTGCTTGGAATGGCCGCTTGGAATTAGGAAAGTCAGAATTGAATTACTTTGCTATGCCGGGATACGGATGTGTACCGATAGAAATGTTTATTGAAGAGCTAGGTAGGATTCTGAAGTGTTTTAATGAGCCCGAAGTTCAAGGATCACAGCATTTTTTAGTTGGCGGCCAACGTGGGGCATCGCAGTTATTTGTGAAAATAACAGAAATTAATCGCCCCCAAAAACTCCGAACATATCCGAATGACCATAGGCGTGCGGAATAACACAACTAAAGGCATTTCATATGCTAACACTCAACAGGGATTGATATGAATGCTTTAACGCTTTAAGGGTTGATTGCATCCGATGAATCCCATTGTAAGTCGATAAAACCCTAGCAGTATGAATGTCCTCTTCTGAGTGTAGGCATATGAAATACCTTTGGTTGTGTAATTCCGCACGCCTATGCTCATTCGGGTTGAATTGCCGTTACCTTTCGCAAAGGGCTTTCACATGCTAACATTTACAAATCCATTTGAATTTAGCCTTAGTATCTTTGAAAAATTGACGATCTGCCCGCCGGACAGGGCGAAATTTAACCCCAAGGTACAAAAAACATAATAGCACCCTTTCACATTCTACCATCTACAGACCAATTCTTGTGTACACAGTAATATCTGCAAAAAAATTGTCAATTACTTATTGCTCGTCTGACAGGGTGAAATCAACGCCCAAAGCTATCACTATGTACAGAGCCAAATGAGCTACATAATTTTTACTCAATACAGTACCATAAGTCAGCCCTATAGGGACGGTCGAACATATTAGTACATTATAATACAATTGTATACGTAGGACCTTTTAAGAGCAATCAAGTCAACTTATTTACCTGTAAGTAGAAGAAAGACACCTCACCCTACCGCGTTTTGTGACGTTACAAGGTCGTGGTTTTGGATTTTGAATCATGGTCGTCGCCTTGGATTTAAGTAACTGAAGAGTGACCTTGTTTTATGGTGCAAGATCGTTCAAAACGAGAAAATGGTTCATAATCTTATTCAGCTTAATTCCAATTCGTTATGTTTTA
>NW_022170819.1:18980437-19083894 GCF_008802855.1 Photinus pyralis
CCACAGAATAAGACCTTCACAGAACAGAAACATAAATGGCGCTAAATTGTCACTGATTACAGCGTTTCCCGTGGTTGTACGGAGAACTATTTATCGCAGACTCAAATATTTTTTTGCAAAACCTGTAATTTTGCTCGTTACAGGAAATATTTTTACCGTCGATTTTATACGTACACAGGTTTTCCACATGTCAATTTTGACTTTTGAAAGATTTAAAATATGACCAAGTTATGTGACCATAAAAAGTGTTGTGTGTCGGATTGTAACAATAAAATATCAAAAAGGCATCGTTTCCCACATTTTGAAACAGCTTGTTTTGTGCTTGAAACGCGAAGAGGGTTGAAATGTGCTGTTATTTCTTTCCTATTTATGCAAGGTAGGTAACAGGTACAAATTGACGCAGAATTATTACCAACTGTACCTATAGGCGCAAAAGGGTGTAGACTTGAGTTTTATATTTATATAGATGTAGATACTTATATTGTAATTCGTTTTAGATAATTCAACAACTTCCACCCTCGCTTCTCAACTAACCAGTAAGCACCAGGATCAAGTTAACATTTGTTGCCAAAAACTTGTGTGACAATTTGCTGAAACGGTTTTATCACCTCTTGGAACAAAAAATTTAGTTCTAAAGATATTTTTTGACAAAAATATGTAGTCCAAACAGCAATTAAAACCAAATATTTCGTAGGGCAACTCGTTACGTAAGGATCTTTTTGCAAGGTGTTAACTTCTACAAAGCGTAAGTTGCACTTACTTCTGAGTTTTATATGTAATTTGTAAACATGTAATTTAAGATGTTTGTGTTAAATAATGTAATGTGATTGTATCTAAATATACTTGCAATTTAACAACTGTGTATTCTTTATCTATATTTGTGATTTAGATCGAATTGGGGAAATTACTTCATGGATTTAGAAGCTGGTCACCAGATGGCGCTACTCTGATTTTGATGCTTTAGTTCACAGTACACCCACCAGGGTCCGCCAAAATACCATACAAACTAAAGTCACTAAATATAGAAAGTACCGCAATCCATTGGGCTCGTGTGTTAGAGAGAGAACGCATGATTTTTGCCCAAAAATGGCGGAAGTTCCCAGATTCTAGTAACTTTAATGTTAGGGATTGTTCCACCTGTTTGGAGATATCTGTATATATTTTTATAAAACATGACAGTACTATGAAGTTAGGTTATAAAAAATGACAGCTATTCAGATTTTATTTGTCAATTTTTTTAAGTTGGCAGCAAATTTGCCCAAAAATGGCGGATGATTGCGGTACTTTCTATATCTAGTGACTTTAATATAAACATAGATATATAAATACCTAGATACAGCCATCCTTAACAAACGTACCTCGGTTTTTAAAAAACATATCAAAGAAATTTGTACATCTCTCCATTACTTTCTAACCAAGAAGAAACATGTTCTATCTCTTTTTATTGCATTAACCACTATGTCGTACGCGAATCGGACGCTTAAAACAAACTTAGCGCGTCCCATAAGTCATGTGACAGTTGACACATTTCACGATCGCGCGAAATCAAATCTAACTAAAAATATTCGCCCTAAACATGATGGGCGGTTTTTTCACTAAATATTATGTAATTATTGCGTTATCAATTGAATACGAATAACATTAGTGCTTGCCATAATGATAGACGCGTCCATAATTGTTATTCCTGAAATAGTTTTATTACATAGAGCTACGCGATTCAAATTTGGGACTATGTTTACCTTGTTTGGCATGATGTGCTACAGTGAATTCATTGCTGGCTTGCAGAATATCAAAAAAACCGTAAGTAAGTAAAGTTTATGTTCAACATTTTAATTTTAATTGCATGGTTTTAGGCGTAATGGTAACGGAGATTAAGTCGCGACAGGAAGTGAATTCGTTTCCAATTATCATTTTGGCCTATATGATGTTGATGCAGTGCGTTTGTATCATTATCACAAAGAAGGATCCGTGCAATATTCTTAGAAAAACGAGATTTATAGACTGTGTGTGCGTGCAATATCAAATTTTGGTCGCTACGCGTCTTGCCTACCTTGCGGCATATGTCCAATCGGTGGGGTTTCTTTTTGAAATTATAGTGCTAATTGTAGTAAGTAAGCTACACGTGTACATTTATTTAAAATAAATACAACATCTTAACAATGATATCCAATTGGTGATAATACTCATTTAGTGAACATTCATTACCTATGTTTGTAAAAGTTCACAATCCGAATCATCGTCAGATGAAATTGACAAATCCGAATCATCACTGTCATTATTAACACTGATTATAAAGTTCAGAAACATCAACCAATATAACTTCTCTTTTAAATTAATCACTTTCCACATGTTCACACACTTTCTTCCAGTTGTCAGCTGTAATTTTTTCAAATTCTTCATTTGCCAGCTTTCTAAGTAACATCTTCCATTTTAAATGTAACATTTCTTGCTGCTATGCGATTTAAATAAATAAAAAGGCGGTTTATTTATGTTGTAAAGTCTCAAATCTGATAATTTTCTGTGTGATTTGTGCTAACAATTTGATTGACAGTTATAATAAATAATGCGAATCTTGTCTTCCATGCTCAGGGTACCTCTATAAAGGATAGCGCTATACGTAATTAATGTGCCGAAAGTGATGGTAATAGATGGTACGTCCTTTTGAACTATGTTGGTGTATGGCTGTATCTATGTATTTATATATCTATGCATACAAATTTGTAACATTGCTGTTTCTATTCTGAGAAGGCCGTATTCTGTGGTTCTGCCGTCGCGATCGTTGCTATAGAAACAGAAGTTCTGGACGTCATTTTATATCGTGCATTTGAAATAAGAATGACAGATGTCATTAGAATGCACACTCATCTGTTTCACTTTATCTACCCTTACAGATAAAGTGATCACTTTATCTATCCTTACGGTTAAAGAACGGCTTAGCCTACTCGTTCAATATTATTAAAATATCATTGCAACAACATCATTGTAATAAAATTAATTTGTTTATTTTATAGCAGATATTAAATTGACACTTTAATAGGTTTGAATGAATATGCTAAGTGTATACAATATTATTTGCCTGGAAACGACGAGAACTAAGCTTCCTATTTTGGACGTTTAAGTTAAATACCTACAGAATCTTTAAAAGTTTTACAATGATTTTTATGCCTTTGCCTTCCGGGAAAGCGGTTAATTTATGCCGACCTCGCCGTCATCTCACTCAATATTCGTTTAAACTCTGAGTTTTGTGACCGCAACCGTACACAGACCTCGCATGACGGGCAAGCGATTGATTTATGCCGATCTCGCTGGCGGCATTGGTATGAAGTCGGTATTTAGTGGCCGGAAACCCTATCCAACCCAACATCACGGGAACCGCATACATCAGACTCCTCATTCAATACGAGCGATCGATTTATGCCGATCTCGACTTCAGATCACTGGGTATTGATAATCCTCACTGTGTTTTGTAACCGGAACCGTATTCCTGGCCCAAATTGGGGGTGAACGGTTAATTTATGCCGATCTCGGCCTTCGGTTCGATGGGCATTGGTAGAAACTCTTTATTTCGTAACAGAATCCGTATACCGATTCCGAATGTCAGGTGAGCGGCTCGCTCGGCATTACCATACACTCGGTATTAGGTGACCGGAACCGTATATCAGTACCGAACTTCGGGCGAGCGATTGATTTATGCCGAGCGAGCCGAAATGAGCTCGGTATTTCCTGACCGGAACCGTATAACGATTAAAAATCTTAATGAGGTGTACCGGATGTACTGATTTGGTATTAGGTGATATGAGATTATCTTGGGTTCCTGGAAAATGCAGGATTGCAAGAGTAAAAGAGAATGGGATAATGATGAATGGCCCTAGCGCTAACTAAACTCGCTAATGATTAAAAATGATCGATTTTAACCCGTAACTACGACGTTACATTTCTGATACGTACTCACGGAGGAGCGGTCTACGAGACCATTCCTAATTATGATGAAATTGTACCTACATGGAAATATGTTCAACGCAATTAAACAAGGTTTATTATTGCGATTATACACAAATAGGCAGTTTTCCTACGAATCGATGGAGGGCACAAATAGCAATGCTTTCGATTTGTCAATTTTTCCTCGTCATCATTTTGCATTTCAGTTGTATTTGGTGTTACACCTAACATTCTTTCAAAGGTACTTCTTACTACTAACGATACATCTAAGAAAAGACACCAAAACCTCGGAAACGGAGCGAGAGAGTGAGAGAGAGAAAAGTGAGAGAGACAAAGAGAGAGTGAACCAAAAAATACCGGTTCTTAGGCACTAATAATATCGGTACCAGTATCATACACCAACCCAATAATTTGATTCTGTAGATTCTAGAAAATTCCTCCAACCCTCGCGCCAAGTACATTCCTTTTCGGAATATTCCATTCCGAAGTGTTCATCCCACAACATTCGCCCCCTTAAAATTCGATAATCGAAATACCCTTCCCGGAATATTCTTTCTCCGAATATCCGAGTGCACTTCTCTGGACATTCAGAAACACTGTTTTTCAATTTAAAAAATGGTGTTCTGAAGAAACACAGCCGTAAGTTCAGTTCTGATTCGTAATGAAGAACGCAACAGACGCGTGAACCCTGAAGGAAACGTTTCCTTGGAGATCATTTGTTTGAACGTGGTCAGGTTTTTATAAGGCCAAATAATGCGGGTACTACCTTCCCGACAAAAATATTGAGCAGAAGCAATAGCATTTCTTCTCAAAAAATCGCGCACATAATGAGTATATTGCCCTAGGACTAGGTCAACGTTCTTGGTAATTGCAGCTCTTTATTGAGACAATGCAACTCGTCCCAAATAAAATAGGCTCTCGTTCATTCAAGGAACTATTTCGTAGGTATACTCGAAAATCCCTAGTCGAATGCGGATTACCCCAGAAAAATTACCTCTTAAAGTTGGATTTTACAGTATTTTTTACCATCGAATTTCTATACAGTGTGTCCATTATGCATGGAATATAGTATACACTGTGTCCAAGGTAAGGATGTCTATCGTGGGGCTCTACGAAACCATAGAAGATACGACGATGGTCCAATTAGGGAAAAGTTGCGAAATGAAACAGTTATTATCATGTTCTAAAGAAAACCAGAACATTCCAATTACTTCCGAAGATATGCCAGAAAAACAAAAATTTACCGATTTCGTTTCATTAAAAAATGACGCACTTTCTCATTGCCACCAAGAAGTTCGGAAAAAAGGGAGACTGTTTGCATGTGCCATACTAAAACTAGGCGAAGCCGAGTGATGGCGTACTACAGAATTGAAAAAATCAAAACGTAATGGAATTCATGTAGAAACAATAGGGCAGTTTTTTTCTAAAAGAACGAAAGTTCGTAGAAACTCGATCAATGAGTCGTTTCATTCTATTGAATACGTGCATTTTTACCGCATTTGACACTAAATTCGGTCGCTGTAATCCACCCTAAAAGTCATTTATATTACAATGAACAATATATTTTAATTATTGGCGAATGCGAATTAAATTTGCGTTAACAATTCGCTTTTTCGCAACTGACCTTCTCCCCGATTTTCTCGCTTAATTGAGACGATTGGCCGGAATAGAAATTGCGTTCGAAAAGGTGATGCATAAAACATTAGCGTCGATTGTTTGAAGAAGTTCTCTGATTAAGTATTGTGTTACCTACGCTTTGGTTCCGTTATTTATTTAGGCTGATTAACGAATTATTCCGATGCGAGCGATTTCGAATGGCCCATTGAATTTTATCGAATTGTTCAACGTAATTTTTCATTCGATCAAGTTGCGAGATAAATAGTCAATGAGCTTCAAATTTCGTATAGGTAGTTTCCAGTAATTTAAACACGAAAATTAACATTACATTAGCTTTTGTTTTGATCCAACTGAAAACCTACCCGGGGATTACACCACTGCAAATAAGTGATAGTGCCGGACTAGGAAAGATTGACAGCCAGCGAAGGGTATGTGGGCCAATCTCGGTTTCACGCTCAGTGTCCTCTGAAAGGGGAAACTAATTATATTCCCTAAACAGTTGATAGTTTATTGTTCATCATACAAAGGGTCGTAAATGACGAGCAAGTTGGAAACCATGGATTACTTTTATGACCATCTTCCTCATAATCGTAAAAGTTTTTTGTGCTCGCCATTTTCAATCTCAAGCCCTTTTAATGGATTACCATCAAAAGTTTCAAGTTCATATCGATTTATTTCGGACTTTCATTTCCCATACAAGCTAAACATGTGTAGAATGCTCGATTGTTAATAGGCTGACGGGCTTTACAATATAATTTTCCCTTATATCGCATCGCAGAGATCTACTCAATTGCTATTAATATTAACCGAGATCATTTTCTATTGACCATTCGTAACAGGACTGTATTTATTTACAATGAATCCGAGACCTATGGCGGCGAATTTTCATGGACAGCGGCTTTCCATATTGATAATTTAAGTAATTGAAAATTTTTAAAAATAAATTTAAAAATGGTATGTGCCATTGGACACAATGAGGTGGCTGGATATGAAACTATTAATAATGTGATCGTCTAATGTGGATTGACTATTTCCGCAGAAAAATTACCGCTTCAAATCGCCTTTTACTGTATTTTTGGCCGTCAAATTTCTATTGGTTGAATTAATTTTGCAACTAAACGATATTCTTGGGGGAAATTCAAAGAATAAATTGGACAACCGCGGTGCAAATGTGGTGGGTCATTTAATTTCTATAGATATATTGGGTTACGATGCTTGCTGGCCCAGTATTGGGTCATTCTCTTGATCATCAGATTGACGCTTTCATGCATAAATCGATTCCAATTGGTACAATTAAAAAACATGGCGGACATCATACACAGACGAAACAAAACCATTACATGAACTAAATTTCTTTTTCTATGCCCTTAATACTAATTTACAAAATACCATCGAATTTAGATATAGGGAAGAGAGACAAGATGTATATTTATAAAGTGCAAACGATCTAAAGAAATCATCCTGGAATGCACCTGTACCTACAGAATTCCGAAGGAGGTAATTCGTCATGTTTATCAAAGACCGTGAACCACAGAGTTATGGAAAAACTAAAACGTAACTTAAAATATAAAAATAAAAATTAATGTTTATCTGTCTGTGTATCTTTTATCGTGTGCGGACAATTCGCACTCGGACATTTCACACCTTGGACATCTACTTCATGGAAAAATGTTTCAAATAATAGTTATTTGGTCTTTCATTTTCAACACATCGCGATTCTTAAGTATTTCCATTTCTTAAATATAATCACGCTGGTTTTTTTTTTGAAGTTGTATGAAGAGTCTGATATAGTTAAATCCTGTAATTTAAGAACACATAATTTTTATCTACTGCGCTTTCGTTTTGAGAAAATAAGGATAGGTAACTGAAACGTCTTTTGTGGAGTAATTAAATACCAAATAGTTATACCTAGTTATAGTATATCTACAATATTATGTGTAATATTCGCTAAGATGAAACTAGAAAAAGGAAGTAATTTTAACGCTCCCTTACATAAAGATTTCTTAATGAAGACACATAAAAAATTGTTCTTTATTTCTTTAGTTGAAAAGGGTGACAATGGAAATGAATTAAATTTATTTTAGACGAAAAGAGTATGTATAAATGAAAATAGAACAATGCATTTCATATAGATGGCACTAAATTTGGATAAGTAATTAAGATAATATTATAATTAAAGGTAAATTTGAAAAGACCCCGATAACACAAATTGCACTTCATAAAGAAACAATAAGAAAAATATGGTAATGACATCCTTTCTATTATTTCTGGAAGATCAATAGGGTTTATTACAAGGTAAAAGTAATTAGGTCCGAAAAATCAGGTTTAAGTAAGTATGACCACAACTAATTAGAACTTTAACGCCTGTATAGTATCTTCATTCTTGAACGTTTGACAGAGTGGTATTTTAAAATTTATCTGAGCTCGGGTTTTGATTTTGTGTATACTTTTTTTTTTAATTTTAAAAAATTTTATTTCTGGTGGTAGTGTTCAGAAAAGGTAAGTTTCCAGTTTTCTTAGAACCAGTTTTACGTTTCTTTGACCACATATGGCTATATGTTGATTATTAGTGACTGAGTAAAATTACACTAACTGCTTATTTTTTGCGTTATCTTTGCTACAACTATGGTAGTGAATGAACTTAAAAGTTTCTTTTTGATTTTCTTACTCATTTATTTTATAGTTTGAAGAGATACATGGAAAATTTCTGTCAATTTTTTAAGAGATTGTTAATAATCAAAACAGTAAAGCTTTTAAAAATCTTAAAACGTTTTAGGAACAGGTCGATATTGATGATTTTTTCTTTTAAATGTTTGTAATTATTAAGTACCTATATACTTCCTTTTTAATTTTTGTATGGCATACCTAGTACCTACTAAAGCAAAACCCTTAGTATTGGTAATTGTACAACAAGGAAGATAGGACATCATTGGAAAGGCTTTCCTTCTCTGAATTTGGTGAGACTATAATTTTTTAGATTTGATATTTTCGAAATATTTTAAAAGTAAGTTGAGGGCGCGCTGTTGTTTATGTCATTGGAAGGATGTCGGGCCGATCACTATGTAATAGAGGCTAATGCGATCGTGCGTCAAAATTATGCAGTTGCAAGTGGTATAAAAAAGAGAAAACTTGTACCTGCAACGTCGAATGCGCTGGAAATGAAACAACTAAACCAAAAAAATGACATATCCGAATTCAGAGATGGGCGACTTTACCAACGATGCATCATTTAAGATTTTAAGGGTTGCACTGTCAGCGATGCCAGACAAAGACATTAGTGAGCAAGTTTTATTTTAGACACTGTTTCCTTCCACGATCAATTTGACGTGCCAAAGCATTTTTTGAAAATTATTTTAATTTACAGAAATAGCTATGTATGGTTTCTAATGCACCACCGTATATTATTTAGCTTCGGAGAAATAACACCAAAATCTCCCCATAAAGATTGTTATAATAATAAATGGGTAGATTTTGGTGTTATTTCTCCGAAGCTTCTTAAGCACCCCACTGAGAGTCATGGATCTTCACAATTTCAGTATATTATTTAAATAATAGCCATATAATTTATAGCAAGATCAATTTTTTTCACGATATTTATCAACATTTTTTGCTTTTTTCGTTACTTTACAGTTCTTATCTCTTTAATTTTACGGAAACTCTCAAGAATCTATTTGTTTTACGTTCAAATATGATTATAATTTACTTGAGATTCTTTTAAGACAATACATACGTATTTCGTTATGTGTCCTTTAAATGGACGACATCGAAGGTTAGAGAACTAGGAAACTTAACTTGCAGCCAAAGAGTTACTCTTTGCTTGCAGCTATTAACAAATAATAATTGTTAAAATTTTATTTAGACTTTTATATTCCTATTGCAATATTATTTGTACGTGCTAAAAGGTTTCCAAATGAAAAAAACCTTGATTGTGAATTGGTACAATAAAACTGGGTAAATAGGTTTAAGAAATGTCAGGTGACAGTTTTGCTGATAGACCGATACCAGCGTTTAGCATCATCCGTCTACTTGTGAACATGAGTGCATGGACAATTTACAACACGGATGTCTTTTTATCTTTTTTTTGTTTTTTTTAAAATAAATTTTCATTCATGGTACCTTAAGCAAGTGTTCTCATGTTTAATACGGAGATTACAATAAAATAAGTACTAAATTCCAGATGTTGAGTGATATGGATGCTATTAAAGTGGCCTAATATCTCTACTGCTTTGATATGGTCCATTCCATTTAAAAAGGTACATAGGATTGTACGTATGAATTCTTGCCTCATAAATACTATTAAAAAAATTATTCCTCTACAAATTGTATGGCTATTGTTTAACCAACATAAATATTTAAGTGCCACATTAAAATGCCAAAATCAAGGAAAATATCATCAAAAATGGACTTGTCCCTGAGGCTAAAAGTTGAAATTTGATTTATTACAAAAAGTTGATAATGGATATGAGATTTAGGCGGTGCAAACTATACGGGGCGCGTAACAATGGAGTTCGGTACAATGAAAAGGGGAAAGAGATACATAATCTATGAAGGATACATGTACCTACCTCTTTGCTAAGAACCCTAAACTCCAAAACTGCTCATCATGGCTGTGTCGAGCGAGAACACGATACACTCAGTGTATCGTGAGCGAGAAGAGCAAAGAAGGATCCATCGGCTCTTAGTTTAACATGCAATGCCAGGATCTGGGTCAACGATGACAAGGTAAGATTAGCTAAACCGAGCACTGATTTTGGAAGTGCAGATGGTTTCCAGTTTCAAATCCCTTAATTGGGTATTTTATTAGTTAGGATATCGCCTTTTGACCTTTTGACTTTTTTATACGTAAGTTTCATCGTTGTTTATACCGTCGTCTAGTGTTAGTTTTTAGGTTCCGCCCTCCCTTGCAAAAAATTTAGTTTATCAACCTCTTCAAATTTCAATTTTACTCTGGAACCAACCACGGATATGGTCGTTGGCCTTTCCAGTTTTACTGCCCTTTTGGGTTTTTAATTGTTTTCCATCTATTGTAAGTTAGCTATAGTCTCTCCTCAATGATCTCTACCATCTTGTAGATCACCTGAAGATGACCGTTGGTCGAAACATGTAGTGTATCACTTCGTTTTATTAAATTATATGGGAACGGTTTAGAGAACTTTTATTCAATATTAATAAATTATCCCATTTAGAGTTTGAACACAAAATGGACGTCACGATTCCAAATTATACCTTAATATTGAAAGTATCCAAATTTTAAATGTAGGTGTACGTCTATCACGTCACACGACAAAGTAATAAAACGTGATATTGCTGAGTAATATTGGAGATTTCAAGCTCTGAGTTAATTTAATACTTCACAGCCGACTTTCTATGTTAAAAGTCAATCGTACACAAAATACCCTCTCAGGGGAGCGAAATTCTGGTGCTAATTATTCCGGTGCGAATTGTCCGGGAGCGAAACGTCCGGGTGCGAATTTTCCTTGGTGCGAAATGTCCGGGTGCGAATTGTCCTACAACCATCTTTTATGCCTTCCTAAACCGAAATAGTTATTTACATAAAAGTCCGGAAAATTATATACTGGCGAGGAAATACTGAAATGCGAGGCTCCTTTGGAGTCGAGTACTTTAATTTCCAAGTCAGGTAATGTCATTTTACTGACGAGTGTTGTATTAAATTTTACCCGAAATCGTATTTTAATATAAAATTTCAATTTTTATATAAAACTTATATAAATATTTCCAACGACATCAGTTTGAAAATAATCCGATCAAAACTGTAGAAAAGGATAGGAAACAACTGAAAAAGCAATACTTATATAACAAGCTCGGGGGTGACGCCCAGATGTTGCCGACCCCACATCTTGTAGCCTCATCCCTAAAGTTGTTAATTAACCGGCACCGGTTAGTACATGTAGATAAAATTCTCGTTTTTCTACGGGCCCGCATTTGCTGCCAGCCAGCTATTTCCATTCGCGAGTTGGGGCGAAAGCCTTTGGCATGATAGATTTTGATTCATATCCTATATAGGTATCTACTGTCTAAATTTGATCGACTGATTTTTTTTAAATTTCCATGTCAAAACTTCGTTTCCGGTACTATTACTGTACATTTTTGTTAGAATTCTCAATATCAGCAGGTAAAAGACGATTGGACATGAACAATTTCGAGTGGTTAGCTGAGGGTACGTCGTCGTTTTCGCGAATATTGATTTAAAAACCATGAAAATGTATTGGTTGGTTAAGAAAAACACAAAGAGAATGTGTAAATCGAGGTGTAAACCTTCGAATTATGTTTTTAATTTTAATAACTTGACGGGTCCTGTGGGACGCCCACTTTCATATGATAAATAAGAAAGGAATGTTCACTAGGTCATGTTTAGTGTCTCATCTTTAGAAAATAACCACTTTTTGTACTTATGAAGTTACGACATGTGGTATCTGGTGTAGTATGAACAATGATGTTTGTTATAATACAAACGTAAATGCTTTGTGTCCTTATTATTTAATAGATTCGTTAAAAGCGATATACTTGTCAACCTAAAGTGTGAAAAGTCCGCTAATACAGCTACAATGCAACTACCGAATAGAATGGCTTCAAATTTAAAAATTAAAATTAATACTTCTTCTACAACCCTTTATATTAATAGCATTAGATAATAGTTATTTATATAACAAGAGCGCGAAGTTCAATTTCGCGCATTGAGACTGAAGGTATTTTGACGGGGGTCCAGATGATTCAAAGAATGCTGAATTCATAGAATGCCAATCCATATAACGATACATAATAGAATGTTGAATTCATATACAAATTGATTCATAGAACGGTTGATTCATCGAATTGCAGATCCATTATACAATCTGATTCATAGAATGGTTTATTCATCGAATTGCAGACTCAACGAAATCTGAATTTGTATAGTGCAATCAAACAGTTGTTATAATCAATGGTATGTTTAGACAAAAAAATTCCAAATCGTGCATCGTCATGCACAATTTATTATCGCTCCGGCCTAATAGTATTTGTGAAAGCAAATACAATTATCAATCCCTAATCGATTCAAATTAGATATAATGGGGCCTCCTGGATAATTTGCTTAATTAATTACATAGATGATAAGTACATCATTACCTAAGACAATAACTAACTACCTCATTACATAGGGGGTACCTCATTAAATTGATGGTGTGAAAGTACAACAATCACCCCTTATAAAGCTTACACTTCCCCGACTATTACTAGTTCAATAGTCATTTTTGAATAGACAACTACGCGATGGCTACATTCTTTACAAGCGAACGGAAAAAGCAGAAGATGGTTTGGGAAGGCTTCGTTTACAACTTGAACAAAGATCCAGGCAAAGGTCGTCGGTACTGGATTTGCGAGGAATACTTCACAAGTGTGAAATGTGTTGGGAGAGCCATTACCGATGGAGATAATGTCGTTACCGTTACAAAAACGCATTATGGGCATGCTCCTTCGGCCGTAGCCGTTCAAGCAAAACAAGTGCGCAGTAAAATTCAAGAGGTTGCTGGAGATCCAGGAAATAGGAACGCCCCTCGGACTGTTTTGAACGAGTGTCTGGCGGGGACCAGTGACGCAGCTATTGCAATTCTTCCGAAGTTGACATCACTAGAACAAGCAGTTCGCCGTAAGCGCAAATTTGGAGGCGCTAATGAGGATATCCCTAACTCGCTGACGTTTATTTCCCGGACGAGCTGCGCCATACAAAAACCGAGTTAGAAGAAGACATCGTGTTTGCTGATACCGGTGCGAATGACCCCCAGCGCATCATAATTCGAGGATCACCAACAAACCTAAGACGTTTGCTTCGCTGTACTACCTGGTTATGTGATGGGACTTTTCATACGTCGCCAAATGCCTTCTACCAGATTTATTCGGTGCACGGTCTATATCAACGCCGAGTTATACCTTTCCTAACGTGTTTATTACCAAACAAAACTAGGGCAACGTATGAAAAGCTTATTCAGCTTCTTGATAGAATTGACAGAATTATAGAGGTAGATAACATTCAATATCGACCTCAAACAATTATTATCGATTTTGAGAAGAATGTCGAACAAGCTTTTCGCTCCAAGATCCCTATGGCTCATATTCATGGTTGCTGGTTCCATCTTTGTCAAGCTCATTGGCGAGCTGTTCGGCGCTGCCAGATGCAAGCAAGGTATGCACAGGACATAAATTATGAAATTGCTGTAAAAAAGTTCTCGGCATTGGCTTTTTGCAATATTCAAGATGTTCGAGAACGTTTCGAATCCTTAGCGGACAACTTCTTGCTGCATTTTGGTGACACAATTGAACATCAACAATTTATAGAGCATTTGGAAAATACATGGGTTGGCCGTCCGCGCCGCACGCCATATTTTGCTCCAGAGATGTGGAATTGTAAGGAAATTACAGAGCTAGACCTTCCTCGTACCACATGCAGTGTTGAATCTTGGCACAGCCAACTGCAGAAGACATTTGGACTTCATCCAAACTTTTTTAAATTTTTGAAAGGATATCTTGAAGAGGATCTGCGCGCTAATGCTGTTAAGTTGGATTCTGGGGAACAAATTCCTCTATATCGACGCCGAGAATACCAACAAGCTAACCAACGGCTGCTTCACATACTTGAAAGGTATGATGACACAACACCGAACGAATTCTTAGAAAGATGTGCAAATTTTATATTAGATATTGACATGTATGTACTGCATATACATATGTATACCATTATAATTGTCATATAATGTTTAAATTGCAATATTTTGTAATACTTGTAACCTTTATGTTCTATTTTATAAATAATTAAAATTGGTTGGTGATTATGGCTTTTATTTGTATCCAGTGTTCTATACATTCTTTATTGTGTGCGTATTACATTTTACATTCTATGAATTGTAGCATTCTATGAAAACCATATTCTTAGAGTTTAACTTTCTACGAGTTTGGCACTCTATGAATTGGCAGTCTATGGATCGCCATTCTATGAACTATCTGAGACCCAATTCTGACGAGGCGAAGCCGAGTTAAAATATCAGTCAAATGCGCGAAATAACTTCGCGCTAGCGTTATATACAATATTTTTTCTACAACTGAACCGATTGTTAATTAAATTTGCTGTTTAAGTTCAACTTTGTCACGTGCGCGAAATACTTTTTTTCACTGTTGACGATTTCGCGCACGTTGTCAATAGCAACCTTACTTATTAATTAACCGTTTAAAAATCTAGTACTTCGCGTTTTGAAATCCGTCAGAAAATGACAGGTTTTTATGACAGTTGTAGAAAAAATTGATTTTTTCACACATTGTTTATAAATTTTTTCGTAACATACAAATTGCTTGTAATTTTTATGAATCATGCCCCTGATCTGGATTTATATGTGTGATTTGAACTTGGCAACATTGATTTATTGAGCGAAAAACATGATTTTAAGGGAATTTTTGAACTTTTCTTTTAAAAGTTCAAAAATTTTAAAATCTTAGGAAATAGTAGTTTGAATTACTAGAAATCGATTAACGCTTAAATGAAGTAGATTAAGGCAATTTGCATAGGGATGGGTGACTTTCAGCCTTAAAGGGCAAATCTTTACGTAGTGTGATAATCTAACCAAGTGTTTCCATTTTTTTGGTCCAATTTATTAACCGCAAACAATTTAATTAAATTCAATTCAATTTTATTGGTAAATACTTCCTTGCATAAACAATTTACATGTTACAAATATAATCAAATTTCTATACATATTCATACATACAGGGTGATTCCTATAGTACCTGCCACCGTTTGGGAGCGTATAGGGGGTGCCTAGGGGAGTATTTTGATATAGGACACTTGGGGTCGGAAATCTAAAATAAGGGCGCCAGAACCAAATTTATCTTCTGGAATTTCACGCCTGTATGTAGGCAACCCAACCGACCGACGTTTCGCGCGGAGCGATGCAGAGCGAGTTAGCGCGAGGAAGCGACATGGGAGGGAAGGAGGGAAAACGACAGTCAAAAGCAATAACGTTTACAAGTGTTCAACGTGGCCACCGTTGTTCTCAATGCACTTCCTACATCTAGCCAACTATTATTATACTATTGCCATAGTGTTTATTCACTTGATACGCGTCGTTGCAGACGGGATTTCGTGGGTTTAAACAAAATTCTGATCAAGTGTCAGCCACACATCGCCGCCTGAGATCGCTCCGTGTGCACCGCCGGCCGGTTGGGTTGCCTACCTACAGGCGCGAAATTCCAGAAGGTAAATTTGGCTCTGGCACCCTTATTTTAGATTTCCGACCCCAAGTGTCCTATATCAAAATACTCCCCTACGCACCACCTACACGCTCCCAAACGGTGGCAGGTACTATAGGAATCACCCTGTATATCACACACAATATAACTACAAATACGAGTTAATGGCAATAATAAATTGCTGTTCATTGTCTAAAATTTGTCTAAAATTTGGAGAGATACTTTTTATGTAGTCATGCAAGATGTTGGGCTGGTAC
Organism: Photinus pyralis; assembly: GCF_008802855.1. Taxonomy (NCBI): domain Eukaryota; kingdom Metazoa; phylum Arthropoda; class Insecta; order Coleoptera; family Lampyridae; genus Photinus; species Photinus pyralis. The sequence continues at coordinate 18,996,484 of NW_022170819.1, forward strand.
TGGTACTCTGGGGATGTCTTATGGAATGTATGACGCAGTTTATTGATACGAGTATCGTAGGAGTGTACTTCTTTGCCAGTGGGGAAATTGCATTTTGTATTTATAGATGTAGATGACACAATTGTATGTAAATAATATTCTGCCATGCGAAAACCGCAGCCATGTACACTATTTATTTAAATTAATTTTGTTTTGTATACCTACTATGCTTTCAGCTTTGAGTAATGAAATTGTGCTACCCGGATTGAATTCAAATACCAAAATGTGTTTTGATGCGAAAGTGACTGCAATTTGTAGTTTTCGTTAATGCCTTTACAACCATAAAAGGGTTACGACGAGAGTGTTTTACCGATCTACTGTCATAATCTGTATTCGAGACTACCCGCTTACGACTTACTTTGCCATATGTAGCATATAACAACATTAACCGTGAATGAAACATTACCACAAAAGAAGGATTACTTCCAATGACCGCTCTTTATAATGCCTCGTATATTCAAACCAAAGTCATTTTTGTAGAATACGTCGTTTCGGTCGTTTGTTATATGGGAAAGCTTTTGTTCGGTAAATAGGCCATTATGCACACGTTCCATGCAACGGCGAGATATGCATTGATGTTACTTTTTTTATCATGTTCAAGGAACTGAATAATGTTCTAGTTTGCGGATGACAGAGTGACGTTCCTTTTGTTCTAGAGAATCATTTCTACACAAGGGGCATAAGGAGTCCGGTTGGTAAATGTCTGAAATTTCAGTATAAGCTGTAAGCGAAAAAGCTAATTGAACAAAAAGTACCGCCACCAAGCGAGTGGAAAAAGCTATGAATAAAAACTTGCATAAATTTTGCTTTGATGTTCATTAGTTTTAAGTTCAAAAAAGAGTAAGTTAATTATCCTATCACCTTCGTTACATTTCCGCGAGTTATACTTGGATGAGAGGACTGGCATCGATAAAAATAAATTTCAATTTTCTGAACGTCGGGATACTCTCTAAGGGCATTAAAGAAATACTGTGCATTAGCATGTTTTCTTTTTACCTTCCCCTCAAATTTGCTATTAAGACGAGCGCGTTCGGATCCATAAAATATTAATCACATATACAGTTATCTGAAACGGGGGAAATAAAAAAAAATCTTTCCGATTTATGTAAGGACGCGATCGTGTAGGTTAAATCTGTTATTCATATATTCAACCGATGTCCCTTTCGGATGATCGATGAGCTTTAACGTAAAAAAGAGCGCGGCCCGTTGGACACGGCTTCCCTTTGACAACGTAACTTAACGATTACTTTCACTTATGATCTCTTTTTGCATGATCCCGGCGAGCCATAAGTCAGCGAAGGGATCTTAAAAGACCTGTTACTTCGTCATGATTTATCAAACACAGGCGACGTTTGAAATTTCTTGCGCTATACTATTAGAGTCCTTCTAAAGCTCGTCAGTCGGCTGGCCATGAAGGGTCATTCATTTTGAAAGCGTACATTAATTATCAAAATCAAATAGTTGGATTGGTGCGGTAATGATCTATAACTTCAGTTTATCATTTACACGTAACTATTCCTATTGGGCATTCGGTAAAATTCGATATTGTGATTATAAAAGGGAAAAGCTCGCAGATGACTTGACCTGAAATGTGAATCGATGATTTGGTTGCAGGGCCAAATTATGAAGGAAACTTTGGTAGCTAGTTTAATAATGGAAGAGCAATTGATTGACAGTCAATTTCCACTAAGTCAAGTAGATTTAAAACTAAGTGAAGTTCTCTAAATTAAAAGGGGCTCCAATAAAGTTCACAATTTTTTTTGGGTAGGCCAGTCAATTATTATTATTAATTGTTAATTTTGTTTAAATAATCACCTTGTATTTTATTTATTGGGTCAATTTTATTACGTGTTAAACGATTCGATTTAACACCTCAAACTAATTGCCTGTAGAATTTTGTACACGTTTATCTCCGGTTGCTCGATAAGAAGCCTGCTTATCAATGCGTAAGCTAACTAGTTTCAAGATACGAAAACACAGACGCAGTTTATCGTTCAAAAACCCATTAATTTGTTAAGTAAGTGGAAGCAGAAGTTGAAAAGAAACAGAAATTGTTTCGAATAGAAGAGGCGGGCGTTAATCGTTGCTTGTTTGGCGGTAGAGGTTAATTTTTTTGTGGGCGCTGAAACGTAGCCGCTTATTAGTTTTGATGAGATTGGCAGAGTTGAGAGATTTATTCGAGAGACAGAGTCTGTCTGTGTGATCGTAAAATTCTTGTATAGAAGAAAGTTAGTGCTATGAGTATTAAGAGATTTAGGTTATCATGATAAAAGTGAATGTTTTAAGTTGAATTAAAGAAGTGAAGTTTACGAAGAAGTTAGTTGTTTCTCAGTGCCCGTTTAAGGGAGTTTTATCATCAAAAATCCAATTTTGCATCAGTATTACAACGTACCCAGTGCCGTTGTACTCGAAATTTGAGTGCAATCAAAGAAGTCAAGTGAAGATTTCTTTAACGAATTGTTTACATCAGATGTTAATTAAAAACTTAATTCAGGTAATTCATTCTTTGGACTGTGCTTAGTGTACCTGTGTTTTATTTGAGCTAGCTGGACAGGTGTTTGTGAGTGGTTTAGTGACAGTTTGCCACATTTATCTAACAAGTTTATCTAACAAGTAACAATGAAAATAAGTGTTTTTCATGGGCTGCTTGGCACCGAGAAATTCCCAGATATTAGTTTATTAATAGAAAATGTTTATTTAAATGCCCTCCATCATTTTTGAAAATTTGGAATAGTATTTGGAATAAATCCGGGTGGTTCAAATTACTAATTAAATGTTCATTATAATTCCTGCTAATCAATTTAGTGGGGTTATTTACGAATTAACACAAAACGATTTTGCGAATCGAACCTGTAGTCAAGGTCTTGCTTGAAAGAGTGTTTCTTGAAATTCATTAAGTTTAAGAAAAATGTTTATCTCCCCTTTTCGCTATCAATTTTTGACAGCTCCGACTTGATTTATTGAGCTTTTCGCTTATCTTAGAAAAGATTAAGGTAATTTTTTGGAGATTTAATTAGAAAACTGTCTGATTTCGTAGAAATGTTTTAGTTGAGCTAAGATCATTTCAATGGTGCTTGGAATGGCCGCTTGGAATTAGGAAAGTCAGAATTGAATTACTTTGCTATGCCGGGATACGGATGTGTACCGATAGAAATGTTTATTGAAGAGCTAGGTAGGATTCTGAAGTGTTTTAATGAGCCCGAAGTTCAAGGATCACAGCATTTTTTAGTTGGCGGCCAACGTGGGGCATCGCAGTTATTTGTGAAAATAACAGAAATTAATCGCCCCCAAAAACTCCGAACATATCCGAATGACCATAGGCGTGCGGAATAACACAACTAAAGGCATTTCATATGCTAACACTCAACAGGGATTGATATGAATGCTTTAACGCTTTAAGGGTTGATTGCATCCGATGAATCCCATTGTAAGTCGATAAAACCCTAGCAGTATGAATGTCCTCTTCTGAGTGTAGGCATATGAAATACCTTTGGTTGTGTAATTCCGCACGCCTATGCTCATTCGGGTTGAATTGCCGTTACCTTTCGCAAAGGGCTTTCACATGCTAACATTTACAAATCCATTTGAATTTAGCCTTAGTATCTTTGAAAAATTGACGATCTGCCCGCCGGACAGGGCGAAATTTAACCCCAAGGTACAAAAAACATAATAGCACCCTTTCACATTCTACCATCTACAGACCAATTCTTGTGTACACAGTAATATCTGCAAAAAAATTGTCAATTACTTATTGCTCGTCTGACAGGGTGAAATCAACGCCCAAAGCTATCACTATGTACAGAGCCAAATGAGCTACATAATTTTTACTCAATACAGTACCATAAGTCAGCCCTATAGGGACGGTCGAACATATTAGTACATTATAATACAATTGTATACGTAGGACCTTTTAAGAGCAATCAAGTCAACTTATTTACCTGTAAGTAGAAGAAAGACACCTCACCCTACCGCGTTTTGTGACGTTACAAGGTCGTGGTTTTGGATTTTGAATCATGGTCGTCGCCTTGGATTTAAGTAACTGAAGAGTGACCTTGTTTTATGGTGCAAGATCGTTCAAAACGAGAAAATGGTTCATAATCTTATTCAGCTTAATTCCAATTCGTTATGTTTTACATTTAATGAAACGTGACCTTGTTGTATGGTGCAAAGTCGTGCTCTAAATCATTAGCTTAACCATCCTTTGGCCACAATTTATTCGATATATGTGATACAATTCTAGCAATAACAAAAAAGTTTCTCCCGTCGAGATTTTTACTCTGCGCGGATAATTAATGCGCGATTTTGTAAGGCCTGTTAAAACTACACTAATACCAGATAAGGCATTATATACCTACGCATAATTTGAGGTGCATATCACTCTAGTTTAAGACACCGTAAGAATTATAATAATATCGTTCCTAGAAAAAGAAATGTGATGGTGTAAAGATAGAAGAACACGGATTTACTATCATCGTTTTATCTTCAAACAATTTAAAGTTTAAAATTAATTATTGCCAGTGTTATTAAAAAGTAAAAAATTAATTGCATGTACCATTGAAAAATTAATTGGTACTAATCGATATTCAAATGATTAAACTTATAAATTTTAAAATATTATATACAGGGTTAGTCAAAGTCCACATACTAACGAGCACATTTTGTTCGTTTTCAATGTTTCTTACAAATTCTGGAAAAAATTAAAAACCACGCAGGCCCTCGACGACTAAGAGCTAGATTTTCATAGTTTTTTCGCCAAATCTGAAGGAACTTTATTCCTGAAGTCGTTCCGATTAAAATATGGCCAGTCAGTGTCAAAAGTAATGTAAAACTGGAGAGTGAGTAACCAATATTTCCAATCAACCGGCAACTTTCAGCTCAAAGTCCTGAATAACAACTAGGCTGTTTGGTATTGCAACCATACCATGTTGCAATCATGTGTAATCGCCTAGCATAAGTTAATGTTAAGAGAAGTGACAGATGTAAAAATATACCATGAATAAAGTTGATGAAAGAAAGCGTAATTATTATAAGTTTTCCAATTACAAAACATATTAAACATGGCGCAGTCGTATACTCACGGACCAGTAAAGCTACCCCCTGATTTTGAACTGCAAGGGCAGAATGCGGCCATGGAGTGGAAGTTTTGGAAGGTCGCCTTCGAAGACTACTTGGTTGCTACAGGGCAACATGAATCTAATACCAATGTAAAGTTAGCGATTCTGAGAAATATTATTGGTACCGAATCTTCGCGAATTATGTGCACCATTGCAATACCCGATGGAACAGATGATCCTTACAAATATATGATGGGACAATTGGATGCATATGTAAATCCACGTTTTAATGAGGTATTTGAAAGGCACAAGTTTCTGAGTAGGAACCAGAAAGAAGGTGAATCATTCGAACATTTTCTAACTGACATAAAACATCTCGTGAAGTCTTGCAATTACAACACAATAGACCCAGATGGAACTGTTGAAGAAAAAGCTCTAAGGGATAAAATTGTCATGGGTATTCGTGACACAGTTACACGAGAAGCCTTGCTAAGGGTTGATAAGTTAAAGTTAAATAAAGCTATAGATATTTGTCGTGCCAGTGAAATGAGTAGAAATCAAAATGTTTTCTGAAGAAACCGCAGAAGTAAACACGGCTACAAAAAGGCATGTCAAGAGAAAGGGCTCCAAACAAAACGACACCAAAGCACAGGAAAAATTTAAGTGTAAGCGTTGTCAAAGTATGCATGGCCCCCGGGAGTGTCAGGCGTTCGGGAAGCCTTGCACGAAGTGTGGAATTTTAAACCATTTCGCAATTGCTTGCCGAGTGAGAAATATTAAAAATGTGCAACAAAATGTCAACAGCGATAGCAGTAGCAGTTTATTTGTCAATCATTTTAATTTTTTAGGTAGTTCTAGGACCTTTGGGACCAGATTGTCGAAATTGAGGACACGAAATTCAAGGTAAAACTGGACACAGGAGCTGACGTCTCTGTGATCCCGCGCAAAATTTTTGATTTAAGGTACGTAAAAGCAATTATATCATTAAGGGATTTGAAGGCACTCAGGCTAAAAGTATTGGCACTGTAAACCTATTTTGTAAATATAAAAACAAACATGTCTATGAAGATTTTGTAATCATAGAAGGGGTTAACAAAATTTTATTAGGTGGTCAAGCTTGTGTTGATCTTGGTCTCTTAAAAAGAATCAATAAAGTAAATATTCAAGAGTATAACAAAAACCGAGACAAAGATAAATTTATCTCTGAGAATTCCAACATTTCTGGTTATGGTAGGTTTGAGGGAAAGTATAAAATTACAACGGTCGAAAAATTTAAACCGGTTAGCTACCGCCCCCCAAGGTTAGTATATTACAGGTTGCCTCGTAACTGCAATAATGGGGATCCAGTCGTCTGCTAGTGACGTCACTGGTAGCCACTCAAATTTCGTTATCTTGTCATTGTGACATACGCGTAAGGTTATAAATACTGAACCTCCTAATACCTGTGCATTAAGAACCTAGAAATATTATTAAAAGGGTTCCGGAATTCTTTGACAAACGGAAAGCTGCCAGCTGCCAGTATGTGGACATTTCCTTTGGAAAAGGCTACAGAGCTTAAAAATGAAAATGATGTTTTAGGGAAAAATAAGACACCGGTCAAATTTTTTGACGGAACTCACATCTTATTTAGTGCTTGACGGCCGGCAGAAGATGAACGTGTTTAAAACTGACCGAAGCAGGAGAATCATATGGTCTCGTTGATATCGCCTATCTCATCTACAAATCCAAAAGTAAGTGTAGAAACGATATAAACTACGTTAAGAGAATTGGAAGAAAAATGTGACCACGCGATGGATTGTTAGATGAAGCTGTTTCACTCAACGCTGGTACATCAGACGAAGGCTGTATTATATAACGATTTATATTTACTAAATTTTAAAATATAAAACTGAATATTTGTGTTTCGCTAGTTAAAAGATTGAAACATCATGAAAGAACTGTAAACAATAGCATTGCTGCATGATCGTTTAAATCGTGGGATACCAGTGACGTATTCGCGCCTCGATTGCTATTGGTCGACAGTTACGAGGCAACCTGTAATATACCAACCTTGACCGCCCCCTACAAGGGTTCCATTTGCTATAAAAAATGCTTTGAGAGATGAGCTCGATAGACTTGTACAGAGGAAGGCTATCGTGAAGGTTGAAGAGATAGACCCGCGAGCTAGCATAAACCGAATGGTTATCGTCGAAAAGAGTAATGGTAAGTTAAGAATTTGTTTAGATCCCCAGGACCTTAATACCCAAATTGTAAGAAAACCACATCCAGTAAAAAAAATTGAAGAAGTTTGTTCCGGAATGACAGGCAAAAAAGTATTTTCCGTATTTGATTTGGCTGAAGGATACCACCATCTAGAATTAGACGACAGTTCTTCTTGGAAATGTTGCTTTGCCACCCCCTTTGGCATTTATCGATATACTGTTTTACCCTATGGACTCTCTAATTCCCAAGACTTATTCCAAGAACAGATCGAAAGTAAGTTTGGTGACTTGGAAAATGTGCAGCTGCTCCATGATGATATGATAATCATGGGAATAGACAAAGAGGAACATGACAGGGCAGCCGAACAAGTGATAAGAAGAGCAAAAGAAGTGGGCGCTTAATTTAACAAAGAAAAATTCCAGTATTGCCAAAAGCAAGTCAAATTTATGGGACAAGTTTTTTCAGAGAAGGGCATGGAAATAGATCCAGAGAGGGTAGAGTCTCTTCGCAAATTACAAAGCCCAAGAGATAAAACCGAACTGCAGAGAATTATAGGTAGTTTCAATTATGTTAGGAAGTACATTCCAAATATGGCCGATCACATTAAACCTCTTTGTGAACTGTTAAAATCTAATGTTGACTTCAAGTGGCTTCCTTTACAACAAGAATGTTTCAAAAAGTTAAAAGAGATAATTACTAAATCCCCAGCACTACTACCATTTGATCCTAAAAAGAAAACAATCTTACAATGTGATGCTTCTAAAAATGAGATAGGATGTTGTATGTTCCAGGAGCATGAAAATAAAGTGTTAAAGTTAGTGGCTTGTGCTTCTCGGAGCATGAATGATCATGAAGTAAACTACAGCCAAACAGAAAAAGAGCTTCTATCGATATATTATGGTACTCAAAAATTTCACGACTTTATATATAGTTTTGCTGTAGACGTCCAGAGCGATCATAAACCTATAATTTCCATCATGAAAAAACCTATCTGTAAAATCGGTTCTGTACGATTACAGCGTTTAACACTTAAACTCCTAAAATATACACTAAATGTCTATTATGTGCCTGGTAAGGACATTCATTTTGCAGACATGTTATCTCGATCAAGTCTGAGAGTCAAAGTGCATGATCCCGAAATGTTGGAAATGGTACACTCTGTAAGCAAACGTATGCCTATGAGCATCGAAAGGCAATCCGAGTTAAGATCTTCGACTAGCAAAGATGAAACACTTTCAAAGATTATTGATTATTACTTCTACGGATGGCCAAAAGAAAGTTCTCTGACCGATGACTGTAAACCCTACTATAAACTTAAAGATTCTATCTTCGTTGAAGCAGGCATGGTTTTTTTTTATGACAAACTTATTGTCCCGAATGCTTTGAGGAATAGTCTCATGAAAATTATGCATAAAGGACACATTGCCACCAGCAAAACTATAAACAATGCTAGAAAATTATTTTATTGGCCAGGTTTAAACAACGATATCACAACCTTTATAAAGCAATGCCGAACTTGCGAAAAGTATCTACCCAGGAACCGTAAAGAACATATGCTACCCCACTCTATTCCCAAACTAAGATATAATAAACTTGGTTCCGACATATTGGAATTTGCTGCCAAACCCTATTTAGTAGTGATTAATTATTTTTCCCACTGGATAGACCTTATTCCTCTTAAAGATAAGACATCAAACTCTGTCATTAATGCTTTTGAAGATGTATTCACCAAGTTTGGATACCCACAAATTTTAATAGCTGACAACTTACCTTTTATATCCCAGAAATGTCTAAATTATTACCGTGGAAAGGATATCACTGTAGCTACATGTACTCCCGAATGGCATCAAAGTAATAGCTTTGCAGAAAAAGCGGTCAGTATTTCAAAACAGATTTTACGGAAAAGCTTAGAAACAAACACTGATTTTCGAGAGAGTGTAATGGAATACAACAACACAGAGATAATCTCTCTTCAAGCGTCTGCAGCTCAAATTCTCCAAAGCAGATCACTAAGAACTCAGTTACCAACAATCTGCAAAAATTTGGAACCTCAGATAAAAAATAACGTGTACAATATCTTGTGTAAGCAACAAAAACAAATTAAAATTCACTATGACAAAACTGCAAGGAGAAATACAATCGATTTTAAAACGGGCGATAAAGTAGTAATTAAAAGTAGCAAAGACATAATTTGGCACAAAGCGATAGTTATGGAAAAAGCCAAAGAGCCTAGATCATATTGGTTTAGAAAAGAACACAATAACAAAATAGTAAGACGAAATTCAAACCAAATGAAACCATCGATTACAAAATCTTGCACAGATGATCATGTTTTGAATCCTGAATTCTATCCTGACCTAGTTTATAAGAAAGACCAAAGTACTTGTATGGGAACAAATGTAACTCACCCTCAGAATGTAATTGCACGCGAAAACACCAACAATGACATTTTTAGCAAACCCAGTAGTTCAAGAGTTGAGCATAATCCTAGCAGAGTTGATCATGATAGTTATAAGCCTAAGAGTGTAAGCCAAAGAGTGACTTCAAAGAAACCAGACAATCTCGAGACCAAACCACCCAATGTTTCAAAATCAGGTCGTGTAATAAAAATTCCCCATAAATTTATTAAATCTTTGAGGGGAAGGTGCAGGGCCGTTCCTAGACACCTGGCCGCCTGCGGGACAAAATGAAATTGCCGCCCCTTTTTCCAACTTTATAGAATAATCAAGTTAACTAATAATGCTTTATTTTATGCTGTAATTTAAAAAGAATGCACTAACAATAAATAAACATTTCATTCACAAAAAGGGTAGATATTAAGTATAATATGCAAAAACAGAAAAAGCACAAAACTAAAATTTCGCTTTCCTTGCTTTAACACTAAAACTTGAACCACTTCCTTTAAACTAATATTGTTCACTAAATTTCTATTGCTATTGCAAGATTTGTTAACCGTTCTTGTGCCATTGACGATCGCAAATAATTTTTTATAATTTTCAATTTTTAAAAGGACCATTATCCTGTAGCCACCGAATTTTGATAAAGAAAAGAAAACGAACGTATGAAGTATCTTGGATATAGTCATATACAGAGTGGCTAATAAAGAAGGAACCAAAGCGCTGGTGTGAAAACGGTTGGAGATATCGGTTTAAAAGTTTTAGCCTTAAATAAGATGTGTTTGTGCATATTCTAGCATGAAAAGAAAATTTTTGTTCCGTAAGTATGGTTTTTTGACACGGACGCCATTTTGTTTTTTTTAAATAGTAACATATAGGTCTTGCAGCACATCGTTCGAAAACTTATTTTACCTTCATTACGAATATGCAATAGGAAAAATACGGTTACGCAAAACTAACTAGTAAGTTATTAGAGCGAAATTTGTGAATAGGTACAACAAGAATTTTTATCTATTTTTGAGTTCCACTACATTTTTATCAATTTTAGTTTATTACAAATTGTATGACATCCTCTTTCTAGAATTTTTAATCGATAAACAATCTACAAAACAGTTTTCGAATTATTTGCATACCTAATTAAGTTGTAACTCAACCGTATATACGTTTAAAATTAGTAGGTAGTTATTTAATAATTTTTGCGTAGCCGTATTTTTGCTATTGCATATTCGCAATGAAGCTAAAATAAGCTTTCTAACGATGTGTTGCAAGACCTATGTTGCCATTTAAAAAAAATGGCGACTCGGTCATAAAACCATGCGGGACAAAAATTTCCTTTTTATGCTAAAATATGCACAAACAAATCAAATTTAAGTCCTAAAACTTTCAAACCGATATCTCCAACCGTTTTCAGACCAGCCCATTGGTTCCAATATTTATTTGCCACTCTGTATAATCATTGTATAATAATAAAGCCTTTGAGGGGCGCTTCTTCTCTTACAACCTCTAGCCGCCCTTTGCTTCGGCCGCCCGCGTGATTTTCACGCATCGCCCTATAGGTAGGAACGGCCCTGGGAAGGTGTTTGGTATTGCAACCATACCATGTTGCAGTCATGTGTAATCGCCTAGCATAAGTTAATCTTAAGAGAAGTGACAGATGTAAAAATATACCATGAATAAAGTTGATGAAAGAAAGCCTAATTATTATAAGTTTTCCAATTACAAAACATATTAAACAAGACAGTTAATACAATCTAGTTAAAAAACGAATAATGGATGTGAGGTCGAGTATACTACGACTACGTTATTCACAATTTCCGCAAAACATATATAGGTTCAATAAGTACTTTCAACATCCGAATGGCGTATGCGTAGATTAAATCCCAACAAACAGAAAAAAGTCACGTTGATATTTTAGTTGAAAAAACGAATTACTTAAAGTCTCAAATTATGTTGAAAAACGGTACGTTATAGAGACGGTTACATTTCCGGTAACAATAACGTAATTAAGTCCATTACCGTGAGCGAAATGTAGAAGCTCGAGTACCAGATCCATTTCACGTCCCTCGAGAGATCGCAGACTTTCCTATTGCCTACCTTGACGGTTCTTATGTGTTTCACAGGCACGATAACGATTAGAGTTGCTGCTGTATACTTTTGTCTAGATTTCGATGTGCAAACAACTTGACATGTTTACCTACGTATCCGAGATTATTAATTAAGTTACTACGATAACTTGTTACGAGTTAACAAACCGTATTGTTGGATTACCTCTGCGAATTATTAATAAACACAACTTGCATATTTGATCGATTTTGCGTGAACAAATCGAGTTTTTTAGCGGAAAATGAGGCCGTCTCAAATTTGAGTAACGTGGCGTTGATGGTAATGGATGAACGGAAGACGCTACGTACGCGAATTCCTGCGAAAGCGAGCTGGAAATCGGAAAACCTTGACTCTCGAAAGTATAAAAATATAAATTTCTAAATAAAGTAAGATATGAAGGGCAAAGCAACAGCTGGCGTGTGTGACCGGCTGGATAGAAGTAGTAGTGTATATAAAGAGGGGTCGCAACCCCGGTAAAGCTGCATGTATGTTTAATGTGCTGCCTATATGTATATACAAGGCGCAAGGCAGGTAGAAGATCAATATTACCCCACCTGTTTCTCAGAGCCCCCACGAATTTTCTACACCACAACATTCAAGTTAGACTCCCTGGCCCCCTGAAAAAAAAATCGTATTGAAATTGATTTCTAAAAATCCCCCTCGGGTTTTTATTAACCCTGTTTTAAAATGCATTAAACTTTTCTTGTCGAGATGATAATGCATATTCACCTCCGCGCGCATGGCTTTTATTTATGAACTACATAACTTGAAGTTCTAATGGCAATACGCGCCACAATTAAAATCAATGAGCCATTCGTAAATTATCGCTGATAATACCGTTGCAGCAGCGCCACTCGAACTTCGAAACTTATTCTGTTAAGCATCAACCAATAAATTCCAGAAATACAAACGTAATATTGTAATTGCTTTATGGAAGCGAAGGGGGTGGAAATAGTTGCGAACGTTAACTGAATACAAATCGTGTACAATGATGGCACTTTGCAAACTGGAAAAGAATGCAACCCCTGGCAGCGAAACCGTTTATTAAGGATCCTCAGATCCTTTATAGTTTTGTATTGTCGTCCGTCCGTCCGTCCGTCCGTCCGTCCGTCCGTGTGCGCTCTAACTCTTTTTAAAAGTGGCCGATTGAGTTGAAATTTGGTGTACGGGTTCTTTGGACATTAAGGACGGACGCTATTGATTTTCAGGAAGCTGGTTCAATAGGAACAAAAGTTATAGGACTTCGAGTGAATCGGGAACAGGAAAAACTACGGGCTCAATACAATAGAAATCAACATATTTCATTCCCTAGGTCATGTATCGGGTTGGGACTTCCGCTAGATTATTCCCTATGACTCTTAGATGTGTAATACTTTAATATAACTCTTCTCTGTGGTATAGGTCGAAAGTTTTAGAGCAAAATGTAGCAAAAATTACACTTTATCCATGAATTTAGAGTTTTAAAAGGTTTCAAACGCATTATCTTGATGCAGCAAGAGTACATCACGTGCACATTTGATAACCGCATGTGTGTGATTCAAAAAGGTTAAATTATTGCCATATGGGTTTTGATCAAAATAATCAAAATCGTTATTTATGCACCAAGATCGTCGAGAAAAAGACTAGGGGCATTATCTCAATGCTCAAGACGTAAATTTGATGCATTTCTGGCGACCACATGGATTTTGATCAAAACATGTCAAAATCGTTATTTATGCACCAACATCGTTGGGAAAAAGACTAAGAGCATCATCTCAATGACCAAAACATGAATTTGATCTATTTTTGCGACCACATGAATTTTGATCAAAACATGTCAAAATCGTTATTTATGCACCAAGAACGTTGGGAAAAAGACCAAGAGCATTATCTCAATGATCAAAACATGAATTTGATCTATTTTTGGCGACCACATGGATTTTGATCAAAACAAGATTAAAAGCATTATCTCAATGGCCAAGACATGAATTTGATGTATTTTGTAACATTAAAATAAATTATCGTTAAAAGTTATTGTAATACTGAGGATCCTTCGATATTTCGTTGTATCGGTTTATTATTACTATATTATTATATAGGAGGTACCTACTAGAACCTTTCTTATACCAGTTATATCCTTAAGAATACGTGTACCAGTTTTCAAAGCGTCGTGCACATGATACGTACGCCTTTCTGAAATTAATCCTCGCGATTTTGGAACAGATCCATTTTTGACTATCGAGTTCGGTATTCAGATGTATCGGATTTTTATATTTGATTTTGTGCCAATGGAAACTTTCCCTAAACATTTCTAAACTGTTCTCAAATATTTGAATAACTTAAAAGTACTGCCTTTTTTTTGAGGCTGGAAAAACACATCTTGCTATAGAATTTGGCCCGTAGAATCCACAATTTCGACCAATTTGAAGATTGGGCTACTAGTTCAAAAGTTACAGCCCTTTGAATGTTTTTTCGAAATTGGTTTCTAGTCTATAACTTTTGATTAAGAAGTCTGATCGAAAAAGTACGAATTGTTTTGGATTCTACGCACCAAAATTAATAAGAAAAAGTGTTTTCCGGAGAAATTTTGGTGCAGTCGATTTTTGGTAAAAAAGGAAGGTTGTACACTGCCTTTTTTTGAGGCCCTCAAAAAAAATTGTCTCAGATCGACCCGGAAAAAAATTTCTTATAGAATGTGGCCTGTAGAATCCATAATTTCAAACAGTTCCAAGATTGGGCTACTAGTTCAAAAGTTACAGCCCTTTGAATTTTTTTTCAAATTGGTTCCTAGTCTATAACTTTTGATTGAGAAGTCTGATCGAAAAAGTACGAATTGTTTTGGATTCTACGCACCAAAATTAATAAGCAAAACTGTTTTCCCGAGAAATTTTGGTGCAGTCGATTTTTGGTAAAAAAGGAAGGTTATACACTGCCTTTTTTTGAACCCCGAAATAAAAATTGTCTCAGATCGACCCGGAAAAAAAATTTTCTTATAGAATGTGGCCTGTTATAGAATCCATAATTTCAAACAGTTCCAAGATTGGGCTACTAGTTCAAAAGTTACAGCCCTTTGAATTTTTCTTCGAAATTGGTTTCTAGTCTATAACTTTTGATTGAGAAGTCTGATCGAAAAAGTACGAATTGTTTTGGATTCTACGCACCAAAATTAATAAGAAAAGTGTTTTCCCGAGAAATTTTGGTGCAGTCGATTTTTGGTAAAAAAGGAAGGTTATACACTGCCTTTTTTTGAGCCCCGAAAAAAAAATTGTCTCAGATCGACCCGGAAAAAAATTTTCTCATAGAATGTGGCCTGTAGAATCCATAATTTCAAACAGTTCCAAGATTGGGCTACTAGTTCAAAAGTTACAGCCCTTTGAAATTTCTTTCGAAATTGGTTTCTAGTCTATAACTTTTGATTGAGAAGTCTGATCGAAAAAGTACGAATTGTTTTGGATTCTACGCACCAAAATTAATAAGAAAAAGTGTTTTCCCGAAAAATTTTGGTGTAGTCGATTTTTGGTATCAAGTCAGCTGACCAAAACAAAATGGGGAAAATGAATATTTTGGCGCATACAATGGGCCAAGAGTATAAAGAAGCAATTTCCTAAACAACTTGAATATTATGTTGAATGCTTAGAGTGTTTTGAAACATATTTTATTCCTCTTAGGAATATCATTTTTGAAAGGTTTAAATGCAACTCTACGAATTAAAAAAAAACAAGAGAGCGAATCTAATCCTTTATCACAATATTGCATTCACTCGCTGAACATTGCCATTATGGCACTTTAAAAAACAGACTTATTCGAGATAGGATTGTTGTGGGAATGCTTGATTCCAAAACTTTGGAGCACCTGCAATTAAAGGAACTTCTTGATTTAAAAGACCGCATCTTAATGGCTAAGCAAGCTGAAATACAACCATACTAGTCAAGAGAATTATTATCTGGTCGACAAGTGGGTCGAATGCAGTCCTCAAGTACAGTCCCCAAGTTCCAGGTGCGTCTGGACAAGTAGGGAAAAAGCATGTTTTGAAGCGGCAATATAGGGAGTAGAGACATGGGTGTTGTGACCTGCGAATACATTCTCGGGCTGGATGCCTAGCAGCCAAATCTATATACAGCAAGTGTCAAAAGCCAGGACATTGAGCAATAGCATGTAGGAGTGTCTATGTTTAGCAAAAATGTAGAGTTATTAATTGATACAGGGGCTGATATTTCATAGAAACAATTTCAGTTTCAGATAAAGTAATTACAGGTCCGTCTGGAATTAAACTAAAAGTTGTAGGTACTTTACCAGTAAAACTGAGTTTTTAGGGCCAGCACTTCGATACAGACAATTTATATCATAGATATTCTGACTAAACCTATTCTTGGTAGAAAAGCTATAATAAAATAAAACTGTTCTTAACTTTGAGAAAATAAGTTTGATTCACGAACCCGATCATCAAATTATAACGAAGTCGGTGTAGTCTGAGGCACAATGGGCGCCCTAGTGCTGCGTGGTCGGGCTCCCCTGTGAATAGAATAGAATAGTGTCGTCTAAATTGACATTCGAGTGCTGTAATTGAGCTCGAGAAGTGAAGTTTCGAAGCAATATCACCTGGTGACTCGTGTGTGTGCGTCATTTATTGTAAATCGCAGTTACGACCGGAGATTTTGGATAATTGATCTTTAATTATGTTAGGTTTATACAATCATTACTATTATTAGGTCCACTAAGAAATATCCAATAGAGACAAAGGTATGGTGTCGTTTATCACCGACACAAATAAATCTCGGATTTGATTAGCTATTTCTAAATCATCTAATGATAGTAAAGATGGTATAAGGCCACCATTAATACTGTGTTATCGATCGCTTGTTGCGTGGTGTATGTTTTCTCGCCCTGAGTGTTTATATTTATCTCAGCTTATTTGATTAATTGATATGTAATACATGTTATCCGACTTGTAAATGGTTAGTTTATTTAATCGAGCCCAAATTACGACCCAGGAGGTAAGAGTTTTCATGTTAAATTTTTTCTATTTCCTACCCAGGTGTAAATTAAAAATGTCTTAATTAATTCTTTGGACTGGAGGCGGTTAAAGCTACTCCATTTCTTAAAGTAATAAAATTTACGTCAATATCGACTTTTTCATCGTGGCACTTAGAATAATTATGATTATTTGTTTTAAAGGTTTTGTTAGTATTAGTATAGTAGCACGTTCCCCTATTATCTAATAAAGCTTGAGTACCGACGAGTGATCAATCATTAATCCGAATCTTGATACACCCTTAAATCCTAGCAATTGACGAAAGCTCCACTACTTGTTCATTAAAGCACCAGAAACAATTTGCGTAAATCACTCACAGTCCCATTTTTTTGCGGCAGTTCGATCTGTTGTAATCGCTCGTCGAAATTGTTTCGCCTTTCGCCCGCATCGCACTTAATTAAACGTTACGCCCCAATTAAAGCTGGCAATTAGCGACAATTGAAAATTAAAACCGTTGTCGTCGAGTGTTTTTGTACGTTTGCGGCATTTAAATCATACTGCGTGGGAATGTAAGTTAAAAGCTATATTTTTTGTTTATTTTGGTTTCGTACAAAGCGCAAATTAAAAAATTTCCAAACGTAATTGCATTAAAAAGTTTACAATCAAGTTCGCGAGGCGCGCTGTACAATTTAGAAAAAGGGACATTTTTATTGCTACCGAAACAAACTGCATGTATTTGCGTAATTTTCGCTACAATTCTTGTGTATTTCTCTTTCTTTAAAAAAAATACAAATGAAATTGTTTTCCCGTTTGCAGTAGCAGTGAAATAAAAAAGGGGGACGGTGTATTGTAAATTAATTTGTTAAACCGCCATTACAATATCGCAAAAAATATGTGAAATCCTTTTACCCCTACTTCTCGCAACTGTGGAATTACTTTTTTTCGGTTTTTTTTATAAACATAGGTAAGGTTTTAGGCATTACATGTCATAGAAAATCTACAGGGTGTCAAAATTATTACAGGGTTGAATTTTCCAATACATTGTATGGGTGGGGAATTGAAAGATCCGCAAATAATTGGCGGAATTAATGATCCTTATTTCTGGGACGTATGATTTCTACGGCGCGTTGTGCACTTAATAGATTTAGGCTTCAGAAATTCATAGCAATGATCTAATCTCAATCGGGTGTTTTTTGAAAGATAACTTACGCAGCTTTGAGATTACCGGTCCGCCATGTATGTAGTTTTAAGGGCAGTTTAATTTTTCATGCACTCTGGGAATACAATGATCCTAATTGGTTTTTAAGAGAAAAGTGGTTGACTTAATTACTAGGCGTTAATTATTTAATGAAGAATAGATGGAATTAATCTCTAAGAAAAATTTTAAGGCATTTGGTTCTGGGCCACTAGAAGATACACTATGTAGTTCAGGTATTCTAGAATTTCGAACTTTACCAGTTGGAGGTAATTAAATGTGGCAGTTACACTATAAGATATGAATTTCGTCCAATAAGACGAAATAAAAACTATCGTGAAATACGCATAAATTAAGCACCCATATATCGACCAAGGACAAATTAAATAAGCGCGACAGTATATTTTATTTGCCACAAAGAGCTATTATTTAAAAATTCAGTGTAGTTCTTTCCATGCTAGTGAAACCAAAAAAGGACCGAATTGTGTAATTCGCATTCGGTATACCAACGTCTGTATCCGAAAAACATTCATGGTGGTGTAAAAAGTTGAGAATAATTTATAAAGCCCATTAATAAAAAAACTTTAATGTTAATAAGAATCTTGCTTGCTTACAATCTAAACACATAAAGTGAGGCAGGTTCGTTTCCCTTTATCGTCATGTACAGTACAAAACTTAATTTTATTGCAGAAGCCATAAAAATCATTCTAAAACTTCTGAAATTTCTGTAGGTATTTAATTTAGACGTCTAAATTAGAAAGATTACATTCTTCCGTCGTTCCCATGAAACCAATATTGTATTCTATTCTGAACTTCATTTTATATCATGGTCAGCGTCCCATTTTTAATAAAAATGACAAATTTCATTGGAGTGCACAACTATTTGTTTCACTTTATCTACCTTTGCCGTTAAAGTGATTACTCAACTTACTGTAACTACCTTTTTTGTATAATTATTAATAAACAATGAACATATAACTAGATGATTCCGTTAAAAATTTAGTTTTTTGACAGGGTTCCGTCACCAAAATAGTTTAAAGACCGCTGCTTTAGACAATATGTCGAACTCGTCGATTGTTTATATAGACTTCAGTAGTAAAGTAGCCGTATGGAAATAGTGTAGTGAATATTCTCGAAATCCAGATAAACATGGAGGCACCATAGAAGATTAGTCACCGACGATAAGAAACGAAGGCGGATGTGACGCAGTCTTTCCGGAAAATACGATGTGTTTTGTTTGAGAATAATCGGTTAACAGCACAAAATTGCTTATTTTTCCACACATTTAATTCGGAAATAACGGGATCCCGCGGGATTAAGGTATAAGTGTTTTTTATGGAAATTTCTACAGGTGCAGGTGCATTTCCCTTCAAAGATGCAACAAATTCTGAGATGGACTGATGTGGCTATTGCATGACACTGAGAAAACAATGCTGAGTAACAACGGTCCAATGATCCACTAGAATCTTAATTCAATTGATTTTATTGGCATATCTGAGCCCAAAAGTGCGGCAAGGTTATTGTATCGATGAGCATAACAACTGAGCCTTCTTTGTATCATCACTAACATTCTTAAGATCACAATAATTTTCAAAACGCTCCAAATAAGAAGAGGACTTTTCGTTATTCGCATCCACAGCTTTCAAACGTTATAATCTGGGGTTCTGGTACTGCTGCAAGAGGTTTTTATTGCGCATTGTAATTAATTCTTACAAATATAAGATACCGAGACGACTCAAATAAACCGTCTTGGTTACACAATTGACATCGGTGCAAAGGACCCATTTTTAGAAAATTGGGTTTACCCATTTACCTGCACAGGTGGACAAACTACCTATAAATAGCATAATTTCAATTTAATAATGTAGTTCCTATTCAGACTGTATGTTCTCTAGAAAGAAAAATTTTACAGTCTATAAAACAACAATTATGAAAGCTTAATTCCGGTGAATTGTTTCAATGTAATAAACATTTGATGATTTGATTCAGATGGTTACCGCATTTAAAATGTTATCCGCTCTCCCGATCGCAGAGTTCAAATTACCGGGACGACCGAAGCCGGGAAATACATACAATGCTGCCGGCTTTAAATCGCCGGGATAACCACAGTCGGGAAGTAAATGATCGCCTGGATGGCTTGTCGCCGGGAAGTCGGTGCCTGGATGGTCATAGCGGGAATGACAGTGGCCGTTACTGTAACACCTGTTAAAAGTATATGACCACCAATACGATCAGATCTTGGGGTCTTAGGTTCTTAGGGTCTGGGAAACCTCCTCTAAAACCAAATTAGCAATGAAACTAAAACGTTAATGTTTTAGAATTTCATTTGGGACGATTCCAGGATTCTTAAATTTCAAAATACGTAGCTTATGGCCATCGGATTACTCCCCATCATGTCATGATCGAAGTCGTAATCTCTGTACAAAACTTGACATGTTTTCGCAATAAGGACTTCTAGTGTAGTAGTGATCGATAGTTCGTCCGACAAAAGATACTTCAAAGAATAGAAATTTAAAATTATTCAGACACTCGAAAGTATATGTACGGAAAAGAGATTTTGTCTATCTACACATGATAGAATGGAAATAGTGTATCCCTTTCATTTATCATAGTCAACTGCTGGCTGTTTTCCACAGGGGAAAGATTCATAATGAAAATGAGCTGGTATCTATGCATATACGTTTCCTCAGAAATGCTAAACAGTACAAATTTCGTTGTATTTGGTACATTGCAGTAATATAATTGAGGTTAAATCAACAAAGCCACCGAACTTCGTACATATCTAATAAGCATAGCTTTGCAAACAACGATAAAAGGAAAGTTTTAGAACAGTTAAATAAACTAGGAAGAATAGACGGGATCTGCATTTTTAAACTTTCAACCTTTCTCGCCACTTATAGCCACTTTACTTGCTAACGCGGCCATGTGTTTGTTTAGTACAGGTAGCACTTTAGCAATTTTGTTAATTTAATGTACTTTGGTAAATTTATGTTGGCTGGTTTCTTTGTTTTGCTTTATCTACGCTAAAGTTAACGTAAGCGATGAACCGAAATTCCACTAGAGCTCGTTTAACTGGTTATTAAAAATGAGGTGGTAAATAAGGGATGATGCTCACGGATCTAAAACCGCACGAAGCATTGCCTTAGTAAATTTTGGTACTTAACTGACAAGCCGCAATACAGTCTTATGTAATTAATATCTGCTGTTGCGTAAATTGCGTGAAATCATCATGAGTTCCAAAATAGGGTTTCCATGTAGTAATATGAAAGATATAACCGTTTATGAAACAAAAAACCTTCAAAAGTATGCATTAATGGTAATTTTAAATCCCATCTCGGGGTAACCCTCTTATAAAAAAGCAAGGGAACAGTCGTTTTTTACATAAATCTGTTTTCCCTTGTGTATTTGGTTGGGTGTGCCCTCTTCAACAAATTTTAGGGAAAGCAATTTTAATAATTTAACGGTGGTTGTTCCCAAGTTTTCTAATTCCAATAAATTAATATGTTACGCATCTTTGACAGTGAGCATTGTCTGTCACATTAAGTGCCTCCCCCTTCAGAATCGCGTTTTAAAAGTAGAGAGCACTAATTTAGCTAATTATTTGCATCAACTTCTTACACAAACAAAGCGTCCAATTCCAGCCGAATAAAAAATTCGAAATTATTCATTTATGCTTGGAAGCTTCCATTAGCGTCAGAAGTTTGTGATGGAAAACAGTTAACTTTTTTCAAATGGCGTCCAATTTTTTAATTCGATTGAGCTAGATCCACTGGCTAGACATAATTGCAAGCATTCTTAGGTGCAAATTCCGTATAGATCGCCCCTAAAGTTAGATTAACTCGGTAATTTAATATTCGAGCGCACATTCTTTATTCATGTAAATAAATTTTTTCTCCATTCACTTGAAATTTAAGCTGATTGTGTGGGTCCAGAGACTCCACAATGCTTACTCAAACACACACACCGGGGCAAAAATGGAGAACGTATCGATTTGGAACCTGAACGTAAACAACCGTCCGATGCGACCATGAAAATAAAATTCTCGAAACTGATAGACTGGCTATACGAAAAAGTACGGTTTGTACACGAGTAGTTCCACATCCATGCATAAACGAGCCCTTAAATTTTCCATTTCAATTGCGCTGCATTCAACTGCCATCGACAGAGTAAAATCTTTGTAACATGCGGTTCGATATCCACCCGTTGCAATCCCAGAGCAGTTCACCTGCATTTAGCTCGTTCCGTTTTCGGGTTCGTTAAGCAATTTTTCCCTTTGTCCAATTGATGCTGGATATTAATCGCTGATCGCTTACGATCCAGGCAAAAACCAAATCAGATAATGTATTTGTCAGTTCAAGTAGTAGTTTATTGACAAAACCTGCCGGTAGACATTTTGCGTGTATGAATCTATCCTGATATATGTGGAATACCCCATTCCAACTTACAAACGAGGCTGGTTATTAGATGAAAAAAGTAAATTCGAGGAATTTCCAGAAAGACAAGGGTAGTGAACCCTCTTATTGGGGTGCGTGATGATCCGTATGCGTAGGTTTTAGACAAAGATAGCAGTAAACGGTCTAGCTTCTTTGGTTCCCTTTTGCATAGCGCTTAGCGCTGTGACAACAGATTAGATAAAAATGGAAGCTTGAGATTGGTGGAATAAAGACGTAGATCGGGTGTTTTGCGGTGGTTCCGTTTTGACCTAAGCAGCTACAAGGTAGTCGTCTGCTAAAATTTCTGATCGCAAAATTTAAAGTGGTGTCATAAGCACAGCTACCGTTTAAAACTAAAGGGCGTATAAATAATTGAATTGCGTACGCGAAATTCTTAGGCTATACTCTGTTTTCATTTCCTCTAACTTTTCTCACGATATATCTAGCTCTTTTTCCCTATCGTCCGCAAATCGCATACTAGCAATCCTTTTCCCTCCGATGTACAGCTGACCATATTTTCCCCGTTTCCAAAATATTTCCACAATGTCTTCTACATACAGGGTGTCCCAAAGGGTGGCCCAACGAAAACGAAACAGATCGAATAACTCGTAAGGAAATAGTTTTTGAAACAAACACAAAAACACGTCCATTTCGATTGGAAGGGGAACATCTTTTACTTCAAAATTTACACTCCCGCTGTCAACCCCTAAGCAGAGTTGCCACCCCTTCAATAATTTTAAATTGAACGTTGGGTCGACTGACACATCATTGGAAAGCCGAAGCTCTTAATTGTCTACACGTGTATGGTTCAGTTTTCAAATTTGAGCGAGTCAATTGTAGGATACAGGGTGTCAAATCACAAATAATTCAAGCTTTTACGTGAATGAACGCGTTTATAAGAAACATTAGCTAGACAAAACAATCCTGCAGAACGTAAACCATGAGAAATCAACACAAGACCTCCTAATAACCCTAAAAAATTAGACTCATAAAACTGTATATAGCTATCCCTATTATGAACAACTGATGAATTATCTGATGTCAGTTTAGTCCAGTAAAAGTAGACATTGGCCCAGAAATTTGAAAAAACAAGCTGAAAATTGGCATACTTGGTGAGGATGGTGCTAGAACTAAATCCTGAAAAGTCCCTAAAGATCCCGGTTGGGGAACGGACGCCATCTTGAAAAAACTACCCCTAAATTTGATTTTCCAATTTTTGAGCATGTTAACAAATGAACGGGTGGTCCAACAATTTCGTCGTCAAGGTGTCAAAATGGTTGTTTTGACGTTTGTTTTGAGTGAAATAATTATTTCGTATAATACGATGCCCTTGCAAATGTGACCTTTTTAAAAAAAACCACCCCCATCATGGGTTTCTCTCTTTTCCGGCTATTGCTGTTAAATAAAGCTTCGGATAATTAGTATTGATGTTTCTAATCGTTCTTCTTGAGGTTCTCTATCTGAATGTCAAAATTTCTGTTAAAAAAAGTTCAGTTTTATTCATTATATTTTTCATTATTATTTGCAGTCAGGTTAAGTTGCACGTAAAAAATATTTAAATGCATTTTACAATTAATGTAAATAAGCGGAATCCTTTCAACTATTCGCACATAACTAAAAAAAACGGCGTGAAAATAATCAATCCATACACAGGTTTTAAACTGGAAACATTCTGAGACCGAACGACAACACAATGACGAAAATCTATACTATGAGTAAAAATCAGACACCGATCTACTCTTACAAAAGTAACCGTTACACCTGAACGCACGATATCGAAACGTGATATAAATTTGGGTGTTTCGTTACTAAGAAACCGTAGCTTCCAGATTTATTTATTTCTTTTAGGAATTGGAAACAGAAGGTGATTTAACTTTTAGCGCCCCTTTAGCTGCCGACGAGGAAACCAGTTTCCGTATTACATAAATGAACACTTTCTAAGATAACCGTTCCTTTTGCTATTTAGGTAGTAAGGCTACACAAGATAATCGTTACAAGGAAGATATAAAATCCAGGATAGCGCAGGCTAAAAAAGCATTGGAATAAAAGTGGGACCTGCTAAGATCCGAGATAAATATAGTAATTAGGAAAAGATTGCTAAAAACGTACAAATGGAGTGGATACAGGTGCGAAACCTGGACGATAGGCAGGCAAAAGTAGGATAGAATGAGGATTAGCTGGATGGATAGGATAACAAACGAAGCAGTCTTGGAGGTAGTACAGGAAATAGGGAAAGGTTGAAAACCGTACAGAGAAGACGAGATACAATGATAGCGAACGTGCTAAGACACGGAGGAATAGCACTACTATAAGCTATAGAAAGTAGGGCAGAGGGCAAGACCGGACCAGAGAGGACAAGCAAGGACCACAGATACTTAAACACATAGACCAAATAGTTAGGGACGTAGGCAAGGGTAGTTATGTAGAACTGAAGAGATTAGCGCAGGATAGGAAAAGGTGGAGGACTTCGCCCAACCAATCCTAGGATTGCGCAAACAAAACAACAAATGCCGAAAACGTGAAAAATCCAGGTTGGGGGTGTTCGAATTTCCAAGGGCTTCTTTATGTGCCGAATTATGTTTTTACTCTAAATACACATTAAAACAAACATTTTGACACCTTAGCAACGAGAATCAGACCATTGGTTCATTAGATTTGCTCAAAACTCGAGAAATCGAGTTTAGGGGTAGTGTTTTCAAGATGGCGTCCGTTCCCCAACCGGGATCTTTTGGCACTTTTCGGAAATTGGTTCTGGCACTATCCTGAACATGTCCGCCAATTTTCAGCTTGTTTTTTCAAATTTCCGGGTTTGGCCCTTATTTTGTCTAATTTGACTGGACTAGTTGCCAGTGTTTTGGATTGGGTTTCAGCTTGGTTTTTAGGTACTGATGGTAAAATATTGATACAATTTTATTTCAGTTGACCAGAAGTACGTATGTTACGCAATTTGTTGTATTTACATAAGCGCTATAGTCAAACATATCTTCCAAAATAATCGCTCGAATTTGAAAACTAAACCATAGACGTGTAGGAAATTAGGAGCCCTTTTTCAATGATGTGTCACTCGATCCAACGTTCAATTTAAAATTATTGAAATTTTAAGTAAAAAATGTCCCCCTTCCAACTAAAATCGAGATGTGTTTGCGTTTTTTCCAAAAACTATTTCCTTGCGAGTTATTCCGTTTGTTTCGTTTTCGTTGGGCCACTCTGTATAAATTAACAGAGTTGGTGATAAACGGCATCCTTGTCGAACTGCTCTACCTATAACAAACCAATCAGTCTTTTTACAGCCAATCCTGATTTTCGCTTTTTGTTTCATATGTAAGTTTCGTATTAGTAGTCTTTCTCTCTAACCTAACCTTTGCTCTTGAGTATTTCCAACAGTTTCTCCCAGTTTACGCAATTGAATGGCTTCAGAATGCCAACAAAAGCTACACAGAAGGTATTTTCTTTCTGCGATCGTTCTTACCACTCCTATCGCGTCTCTTGTGCCCATTCTTCTTCTGAAACCACTCTGTTCCTCTCCTATATTCTCCCCCATAACTTTGTCTTATATTCTGAACATTTTTGTGTACCTTGCTTTTTAGGTAAAGCCGCGATTACTAAACACAGCCCACTTTCGTTGATTTTATTAGAAAGGTATCTAATTCCTTTGATGCCTTTTCTTGCAGACATTTCAATAAATATATATGGGGATATTATCCACTCCCGCTGCCTTCCCATTTCCCAATCCTCATTTCCTTAACCTATGGGTGCCATCACTTCCGTTGCTAGAATACTTTCCCCGATGTTGTTCTTTTCTACTTCCTCTACGCTTTCCACTATCAGCTTTGTTGGTTTGTCCTTTGTTCGATAAAATTCCTCCATATACCTGTTGCTCTTAAGAATTTTACCAGTACTTCGCTTTCTTCTGTCAACAACTTGCAGCCCATATTTTCTATTTCTATCTCTGTCATAGTTCCAACGTTTTTTCCCTATCTAGTGTATTGTTCATCACTTTATCATGTACCACATCATGCATAGCTAATTTCTCCAGTCCTTCGATTTTCCTGCATTCCTTTTCACACCACGCAGTTCTTGCCTTCTGCGTTTCTTTTCCTAGATCATTTTTCTGTACAATCTTTTGCCTTCATATGTCCTTAGATGGTTAACTTTCCTCCTTTTCTCCATCTTAGCTATCATTTTTGTGGTTATCCAAGATTTCTTTATTATTGGCCCTCTGTTGAAACCGATGCACTCTTCGCCCAAGGTTTCTCCACACTTTCCTCCGACCTTGGTACTCCGTCCCACACCTTTATTTCATTTCCATTCCATTATACATTCCATTTCGTCCTGGTCCAACACCTTCAACTTTTCAAAATTCTATTTTCTTCTAACAGCCTTCAGTATTATCTCTAAACCTGCAGCTAAGAGAATGTGGTCGCTGAATATAGCTGTGTAAACAATGCCCGGTAGGACGTTGAGCTTTCGATCCAGTCACCTGAAGTAAATACAGGTTGTGTAGTTACTAGTAAAAGTTCATTTAATTAATTTGATGTATTTCCTTATAGTCTAAGAGCCAGTGAAAAGCAGACCCAACATATTTCAGTAAACCCTCAATTTTGTTCAAAGACTCTCTTATACTTACTGTTCATGAGCGGGGGACTAGCTTAGCCAGATCTAGGTAAGTTGAGTGGCGCTCGGGTGAAACAAGCATAAAAATTACACCATATTCGAAAGTATTTTAGTAAAGCTGCCATTGATATATTTTAAACACAAAACGATTTTCCGTATCTAGCCTGCATCCCAGGCGTTTGTTTATTTGTAAAAAAAGATTATTTCCTAGAATCATTAAAGATAGGAACATTTTTATCTCATTTTAGTTATCAATTTGTTTTGTTATTTAATTTATGTGACAGTTCAGATGTGATTTATTGGTGATTTCGTTTCGATTTTATAAAAAGTTTGGGGTATTATGCAGAGATAAAGATGCCTTTTTAATCGGAAAAAATATTGTATTGAGATCAGATAATTCCACGTAAAATCTGCCTACGCACAGCGTCATGTAGCAAAGTGTTGATTGGTTTGTCGAGATGCCAGACGTCGATAATTAGATAAAAATTTCGATTTGTTTAAAGGAAACACGTTTAGATACCGGAGTGAGCGTTGAAATGGAATCTTTCGCCAATTTCGAGGCCGAGTTGCGGTCCGTTAGAAGACTTTTCGCCCATTTCGATGCCAAGTTGCTGTCCTTTGAAAAATTTAGAAGGTGCGCGTTTCTACGTTAAAGTTTGGGTGACAAAGTTTTCGCCATTCGTCGCTTAAACAAATTCGTTGATCGTCATAGAGAATTCAGTACGTGGTAATGACGAGTTCAGCAAAGTTCGAGTTAAATTTTTTAAGAAATGTACACACAATTTTCATTGAAATCAACTTTTTTGCAACCTGTCTGGAAAAGAATTTAAGTAAAGCAAGTATAGTGCGTTACGTCTTAGTTAAGTGCGTTGTTGCCTTTCGCAATTAGTGTTCTGTGTGCCCCGATTTTTATTGGGATTTGTAACCGAAACTCGTAAGTAGTCAGCTTATCTCCTCTTTCATTATTTTCTCCGGTCTCCAACCACTCCCGCAACATCCTCCTGTTCCACACTAGCATTAAAATCTCCCATCACAATCTTGCAGCATGCCTGGCCTTCCTTACTGACTGTTTCACTAGTTTTTCATACAGTTCTTTAACGAAACACCTATTTTCCGCCTTTATACACTTTCATAACCACCCAGTACGTGAACATCTGGTATCTGGAGGCGCTTCGTTACAAAATGTGGCGTGTCGAAAACGTTTATATGTCATAGAAGTTGAAGATAGAAGGATTGATTAATTTAATTTCTACAGTTGTGTTTCAGCCGCCGTTACCGTGAACAAAAGCTGTAATTAATTCGCCGTTTGCAACCGTTGCCGTCATGACGTATCAATTATCTTTGTTACGTCCGAAAACTCTTGTCATTTAGAATATTTTAGAATTTCAATTAAGCAATTATTAGATGATATTAATTTCCTATGTTAATGTAAAACGAGCATTAAAGCTGCAAGTCATTTACGGAACTCGTCTGATTCCTGAAGCTGACTCTGATTTAATTTACCTGGAGCTTCGCACTAATTATACTATAGAGATAGTTTAGGAAGCCCACCGATTGTGTGCGATCTGCCGAAGTTCGTCGCATTTCTTCTATTTCTTCTTCGTTATGATCACTTTTCGGCATGTATACCTGGATGACCAGTATGTTTTTGGTACCGCATTCACATTCATCTATCACAGTCGGTTATTACTTTGGAAACTGTTTTATCTCCAATAGACGACAAAATGTTCTCCTTTTTCTACTCCACTGCCACCTATAAAATTCAAATTCCAAGTTCTTGGTATTTCTCTTTTTACGTTTTCTATTTTTTCGCCTTGAAGGAAGGTTCTAACATTCCACGTCCCGAATCTAATCGTATTCCTCTCTTTTGTCTCTGTCTTCTTAGATGCACACTATGTACATTTCCCCTTCTGCAAATGCGATTGAGCCCGTGCGGTATTAACTTTAATATGCGAAGTGTTCATTTCTGCCACTATCAACAGATCTTTAATGCAGTGGTTCCGTTTTTTGGAGAGATGTCTCTCTAAAACGACAAGAGGTTCTTCCAACCGCTCTTCCCCCATTAACTCGTTGCCCGTTGATGGAGGTTGAATCATGCGGTCCCCTTTTAGTCGCCTTTTACGACAGGCAGGGAATACCACAGGTTAATTCTGTCCCCAGACCTGTAGGGGTGAAACGTAGTGAAACGCGGACAGCAATAAAAAGAAATCGAGAAAGGTTGGATACTTTTACAAGGTGAATATGGAGAAGAATGATGAACATTAAAATATGGACCTCATAAGAGAAGTAATGTAGAAGTATTACGCAGAATAATTGTATGTTAAAGATCATATAGCGAAGGAAAGGAACTGCATTGGACTGGAACTGTTCAGGGAGAAAGGAAGAGAGCTGACAACCTGAAGAAGGGAGAAAAAGGATAAGAAGGAGTAACGAGAAGATCAAACGAAAGAGATTCCTTGGCCCTGCATTAGCAAAAAAACTGCTGATGGTAAAATTAAATCGGTTGGTGACTGTAAGAACAATAACGTCAAAGAAAGTGAGGAGATTACCTGACAAACGAGTTAATATATATCGTTCCAGGTATTTAAAAGCACAAAATAACCATAAAATAGAAACACCGGCTCTATTTATCTACTACATTGCAAGTACGAACTCGTCCAACGAGATCTTTGGCCTAGTGCAATGCTGCGATTGCGGTCCATTTAATCTGGGACGAATTATGTTCTAATTGTCAACATTGTTGTGGTTTTTCCCGTAAAGAAAGGACTATACATTCCAAATACTACTACGAATAAATCTCTGGATTTCGAAGATATTCCAAATCACACGGACTAAAAAGGTATTGTGATTTTTGTTGTATTTTGTTATCATTCCAAAAAATACTAGATTATTACAGTGATAAAGTGCAAAGAATTGCAAGAAGCAGAACGTTTTATGAAACTTAACTAGGGAAAGTTCTTTAGTCTTTTGAATTAATTAGATTATTTATTGTTGTCATATTAGAGTTTCAGTTTATGAACTCATTCCCATTTAAGGATTAGACATTAGTCATTGTAATAATAAACTTTAATTTCCCTAAAAAGCTCCGGCACGATAAAGGGAACAGGATCGCATGTTAATACGCCGAAGGACTGCTAACCAAAATGAAGTAATTGCTCTGCAGTCACATTAAAGTGGGAAGCTCAGACGCTAGAACCATAGTGTAAAGAATTGCTAATTTAATTTGACTAAAGTTTAAATCAAATAATAATTAAAATATGGTACCTCGTATTTAAGTTCGGAAAAGTTACTTTCCTTTCCACTTTTGAAACAAAAAACTTGTTTAATATTAATTTGCTACGTCGACAGGGTGGTAATCGAGTTTCTTCTTTTTTTCACCCCGTCATTTAACGTGATACGATGACGGTTCAATTAAACAGAGGCGAAACTCCATATAATTAAACCCACTTTCATTATAACCTCTCCCCCTCCAAATGTAATCTAAACCATTTCAAATTATTAAACGCTTTCCACTAATTTTGGAGGATTTTTCATTTTTACTTTGTTTACGCGGGGAAATTTGGACGTTTCAATATGGTGCTTTGTTTAACTTCGTAATTGAAAATATTTTAATTATGTAAACACGCGGGCTGAGAACGTGGTATTGGGTTCGTTTTGCGCCGCATAAATGGTAAAAGTATGAGATGAGAGGATTATTAGTGGCTGTGATCGCATGTTGTAAATTACCGCCGATAATACTTTCAGATTCAATCGGTGTGTGTTCATAAAATTTTTGTAAAGGAAAGGTAAATTACTGTACACTTTATAACTTACATAGGTAGGTACAAATCCGTTTGAGCAGTATCACTTAAAGTTATCTAACAGTCAATTTCTATGAAGGTATGAAACTATTGCAACTTCGTCATTTGTGCAAAAGTTGCAGGTAAATTCGGCACCCTTTCAGTATCAATCTGAAACAACTTCTCCGCACATCAGTCCAACTCGGACGATATCCTAAATCACCCTTTCCAAACTATAAAATACATCCAACTCCCATAGGTAATGGAATCCTTCAAGAAAGGTGTCCCCCAATGTCAATAATAAATTGTTACAAGTATTTAAGGTTATACAAGCTGACCAGAGAAATTTACAAATGAAGTTAATACAAAGCATTCTGTAGATGTAGATTACAAGTACCAATATTCAAAGGGATTCCATTACAGATAAAAATCCCTTTGTGCAACCGTTGTACTTTTCTGAATTTACAGACCCTAATACCCATAATTTTTCTCCAGTTGCCTTTGTAATAAACTTCACTTAACTAACGACTCCTTAATAGCGATACAATCAAGTATTACCTTTGGTAAGAACCATCTTTCATAAACCCTTGTATACGGTATACGCAGGGAAACACTACATGACTTTATTTTGAAGATACTTGACTTAAAACGACTTGAAATCAAGTCAAGCTCACCTCAAATATTAGAAAATGTCTGTGAAGTCAATCCAAGTATAAGTAGTCAATAATGAAAACTGTCACGCTGTCACTTTTGGAAATCACAACCCGTAATTTCGCTTAATAAACGTTTAGACAAGTTCTCTAAAATGAGTAATTGCCATCATCCGCCATATCCACAGAAATTACCTACTTAAAATGATCGCATTTTGAAAAAATTCGAACGAAATTACTTTTTGGAAATATCTCAATGACAGAACAAAATACGGCCTGCTTGACTTTTAATTCCACGTATTTAATTGACATGTTAAATTAATAAACAAAAAACCTATTTCACCAACTGCGGAGAGGGTTTATTCATTTATTTTATTTTATTTATTTATTTAATCTTTTCTGACCACATATTATACAGTCTAAATAACGTCTTTTGCCGTTTAAAATAATGTAACGGTAGCTAGCTTAATTTGGATTTACTTTTTCGAATTTTAAAGAGATAGGTAAGTGAAAGTCTATGGTTTTCAAGGGTTAGAGCAGTTTAGGCATTATATAATGTAATATATAATGGGAAATTTACTTTGAAAAGTATTCGAATACAGTAAAAAGTATTCAAATACTTGTCACTCAAATACATTAACAATTTAAAATAGTATACTAGATAAAAAATCAAGTTATACTTTGAATGGGGTTAGCTTTTTTTATATTTCTATTGTTATATACAAATTTAAGGGGAGTAAAAGCGTAATATTATTATTATATAGGAGGTACCTACCAGGACCTTTCTTATACCAGTTATATCCTTAAGAATACGTGTACCAGTTTTCAAAGCGATCGTACGTCGTGCACATGGTACGTACGTCTTTCTGAAATTAATCCTAGCGATTTTGAAACAGATCCATTTTTGACCATCCGTTTGTCCGTGTACATGATAACTTGTTTAGAAACGTGCGATCGATTTGAAAATTGGTACATATGGTCTTAAGGATATAAGAAAGGTCCCTATTGTTTTTAAGTTACGTAGACTATCGAGTTCGGTATTCAGATGTATCGGATTTTTATATTTGATTTTGTGACAATGGACACTTTCCTTAAACATTTCTAAATTGTTCTCAAATATTTGAATAACTTAAAAGTACTGCCTTTCTTTGAGGCCCGCAAAAAAAATTGTCTGTCTCAGATCGACCCGGAAAAAAAATTTCTCATAGAATGTGGCCTGTAGAATCCATAATTTCAAACAGTTCCAAGATTGGGCTACTAGTTACAGCCCTTTGAATTTTCTTTCGAAATTGGTTTCTAGTCTATAACTTTTGATTGAGAAGTCTGATCGAAAAAGTACGAATTGTTTTGGATTCTACGCACCAAAATTAATAAGAAAAAGTGTTTTCCCGAGAAATTTTGGTGTAGTCGATTTTTGGTAAAAAAGGAAGGTTATACACTGCCTTTTTTTGAGCCCCGAAAAAAAATTGTCTCAGATCGACCCGGAAAAAAATTTTCTTATAGAATGTGGCCTGTAGAATCCATAATTTCAAACAGTTCCAAGATTGGGCTACTAGTTCAAAAGTTACAGCCCTTTGAATTTTTTTTCGAAATTGGTTTCTAGTCTATAACTTTTGATTGAGAAGTCTGATCGAAAAAGTACGAATTGTTTTGGATTCTACGCACCAAAATTAATAAGAAAAAGTGTTTTCCCGAGAAATTTCGGTGTAGTCGATTTTTGGTAAAAAAGGAAGGTTATACACTGCCTTTTTTTGACCCCGAAAAAAAATTGTCTCAGATCGACCGGAAAAAAAAAATTTCTTATAGAATGTGGCCTGTAGAATCCATAATTTCAAACAGTTCCAAGATTGGGCTACTAGTTCAAAAGTTACAGCCCTTTGAATTTTCTTTCGAAATTGGTTTCTAGTCTATAACTTTTGATTGAGAAGTCTGATCGAAAAAGTACGAATTGTTTTGGATTCTACGCACCAAAATTAATAAGAAAAAGTGTTTTCCCGAAAAATTTTGGTGCAGTCGATTTTTGGTAAAAAAGGAAGGTTATACTCTGCCTTTTTTTGAGCCAAAAAAAAAAAATTGTCTCCGATCGACCTGGAAAAAAATTTCTTATAGAATGTGGCCTGTAGAATCCATAATTTCAAACAGTTCCAAGATTGGGCTACTAGTTCAAAAGTTACAGCCCTTTGAATTTTTTTTCGAAATTGGTTTCTAGTCTATAACCTTGGATTGAGAGGTCTGATCGAAAAAGTACGAATTGTTTTGGATTCTACGCACCAAAATTAATATGAAAAAGTGTTTTCCCGAGAAATTTCGGTGTAGTCGATTTTTGGTAAAAAAAAAGGAAGGTTGTACACTGCCTTCTTTTGAGGTCCGAAGAAAAAATTGTCTCAGATCGACCCGGAAAAAAAATTTTCTTATAGATTGTGGCCTGTAGAATCCATAATTTCAAACAGTTCCAAGATTGGGCTACTAGTTCAAAAGTTACAGCTCTTTGAATTTTCTTTCGATTGGTTTCTAGTCCTATAACTTTTGATTGAGAAGTCTGATCGAAAAAGTACGAATTGTTTTGGATTCTACGCACCAAAATTAATAAGAAAAAGTGTTTTTCCCGAGAAATTTTGGTGCAGTCGATTTTTGGTAAAAAGGAAGTGTTATACACTGCCTTTTTTTGAGGCCCGAAAAAAAATTGTCTCAGATCGACCTGGAAAAACATTTTTCTTATAGAATGTGGCCTGTAGAATCCATAATTTCAAACAGTTCCAAGATTGGGCTACTAGTTCAAAAGTTACAGCCCTTTGAATTTTTTTTNTTAAGTATTCAAATACTATGCGAAGTATTCGAATACTTCTCAAAGTATTCAAATACCTTGCGAAGTATTCGAATAGGTACTAAATATTTGTGAAAGTATTTGAGTTACAAATACAAATACTGCTTCCATAAAAGTATTTAATTACAAAGTATTTGAATACTTTAAAGGATTTGAATACTAAAAAGTATTTACAAAATCGAATACTGCCCAGCTCTGCCAATAACGATGTTTCTTATTGCATTTCTACAGTGCTCTTTCTACTCAAATGAAACTATTATACTTGCGTTAATGTTGGAATAAAAGTGATAATTTGAAAAATTGAATTAGGTAATTATTCCCTGGTGACAATTGTAAACTAGAAAAGAGAATTTCACCAAACCTTGATGTTTGTACATGCATTTTTCCGTTGCCGATAAATTTGCCTCTCTTTCTGTGCAATTGGAAGACGATAAATAAATTCACAGGCGAACAATTTATGCAGCTTTTGTAGATGGATGAAACCACCTGTAACCGTTACATCTTCCAAGGAACGAATTTCCATGCGAGCATAACAAGAAGTTATGCGAATGACACTCAATTTGCTCAACGTGCGTAATCCATCTTGCACTACATCAAGGAAAATATTTACTGCCAAACTTCGGTTTTCTCCTAACAAACATTTTTCAGGATTTGTTTTCGAGATGTGACCTTCACGTCCGTAACTCGAGAACTGGGTCATTCGAAAAGAAGGTCAGAAGTAAACAGAATGCGTACGTTTAATTGGGGTGTAATTAGAAAAAAACTGCCGCTAAAACGCTTTGGTTTGAAGCTCGCTATCTGCCAGTGCCTATATGAAAGAACGGTGATAGAGCAACGTACTTTATCATAGAATCCTTTGATACTAATTGAAAAGGTTCCGGTTTCATTAATAAATTTAATTAATTACACCCTTTGTTAGTAATAGTTGTTAGCCCTAATTACCTATTCAATCTGATGTGGTAACAAAAGGTAATTACTATAATTAATGGTAGCCTCGGTTTATTGAGGCGTTACGCATCTTTCATCTCTACTGGAACCCCAAAAAAAAAGTTTGAAGACATTTTTAAAGCGGACTATGTAAAAGACGATGAAATTCAGTGATGCGATCGCAAGTCACTCGACATCCTTTCCAGCCGCAACTAGGATGAATGTGCCATCAATATCGATTACAAATGACGCGAGGTAGTTTGTATTCCAGATAACAAATATTTATCTTTCCCTCTACACTTTAAGCAGTCATTACCGCGTAAGACGATCCCTTCCTATCGCTCCCGAAACTGTCAAATGACGGCGTTCATTAGGATCCATTGGCACTGAAATAAGCTATTCGATTTTTACGCAAAAGCCTTTTGGGGCGGGCAGTGTTTTCGTTTCGTCGCTTTTCCACTAACACCCTTTCCAATACCGCCCCATTGTTGCTTTAACACTTTAAGTTTAACCTGTTGCATGCTTCAATCTTGGATTTCGGCAAAAACCGACCGCAAGAATGCTTGAAAACTTACACATTCCAAACGGTTTAGGGGTTGTTAGAAAACACCGTATGTAAAACCACAGGCAAACTCAGGATGCAATTCCTTTCCCAATCATTAGTGACTCCTAATATTCTTTGAGGTCTGCAGGTCGATTTAAATCCATTATTACACTTTTTAGACCCTGAAGCTTACTTACGGTTGTTATTTGTTGTTAACGTTTGGTCTCGAGTAACAGGAAAGCTTGAATGGTGCATGCTCATCGTTCTTACCTCAGCGCAGGTTCGAACACCCGACCTCCGGCTGCGCTCTACCACTTAGCTGCACAGTGGGACAATTCTCAATACTGATTTACCTGTATACGTATAGAGATTGGTTTCCTGGACCAATAAGCATTACAAAAATAAGAAAAAATCAAGTTCTGCGAAAGTCAATCAGTTGGTGCAATTCATATTTTGATACATTTTAAAGAAATCATGTATCGAACCATTGCAAACGGCGAATCGATAAGACGTAATAAAGTCTGAAGAATAAGCAATTAAGGTTAACTGGATTAACAGACCACGGAAGGTCTGTTTGAATTGCACCACAAACATGCAATCCCAGTGTTTCTCAAGAACTTTTTGTGGAAGCAATTTCATATTCGTTTCATTTATGGATCATGAAAATGATCCTTATATAAGCATGTGCTTAGGGGCTCTTAAGTATTTCCCAATTTTTTCTACAATTGCCTCCGCCCATTGCCATAAAACTCTCACATACAATTTTAAAATCAAGATTTGGAAGAAGTGCAAGTAGATGAAGAGCCGAAGAACTAAAACATAATGTTACAGCCCATAAACTGTTGTATCGCGCTCTAAACCCAATTAATTAAATTACTGTGTGTTTTTGCAGGATGGTTTCGGTATTGTAATGTAGTGAAGCAAAAATTCAAACAAAACAAATGGTTGCAATCGTCAAAAGATTAGAATCATTACACGATATGCATGCTCGGGATCTCTTTCTTTACTCCCTTTCAAATTTAATGCAATTTTTTTAAAAACCGATCATATTTTTTGATACAAATCAAAAAAGTTTACGTTACCTTAACTAAAACTTTTTCTAAAATCCTTGAAAAGGTAGCGCCTTACAGTTAGAGAAAATATAGAAATGGTGCAATTGGATCTCTTGAGGTTATCTTGAGTACATTCAGCCCGGCTTTCTAATTTCGCCATGTGAAATATTATTAGACCACTTAGGGCCGGTTCTACAATTATTACACCTTTACGCAGAATAAGCTATCCTTGGAATAACCCCTATAGGAACAACGAACAAGTACCCCATTGGTTGACGAAATGGTAACCAACGCAACCGTCGACGTTTATTCTAAGTATAGCTTATTCTAGGCATGTATCTGTATTGTAGAATCGGTCATAAAGACCAAGTGAATTCATAATCACGAAAACTGGTTAATTTTTCGCTCTCAAATTATATTTTTTTCATTTTGAAACACGTACCACAACTATGATTTGTTCATCCGACACGCCTGTTTCTAATTGTATAAATATATTGTAATTTTAATTATTTTATTTATTGTCCCTCTTGTTCTGGGCCCTCAACAGGCGTTTGCGCAATTACAGAGTACATAATGCTTTTTAGATGTGCCCCTGCAGAAGTTGTTCTATACTACTCCGGTATTTACCTTAAGAACTAGAAAAACTGCAGGAAAACCAAATTCCGAGTAACCGCCAGAATGCTCGAAACTGATCTAAGGAATTTCCATCTCTGCCGCAGTTATATAATGCGTCACTTAACTTCAATTCGCAATACTTCCTTATTATTGACTTCCGCGGCTTTTTCGGTATTCGAGATAATCATATCCCTCCATGAATATGAGTGTTCGAACCTGGGCTGAGGTAAGAATTCATCTGTGGCAGAGATGGGAATTTCCTTAGATCAGTTTCGAGCACTCTGCCGGCTACTCCGAATTAGGTTTTCCTGCAGTTTTCCTAGTTCGTAAGGTAAATACCGAGAACAACTTAAGACCTTCTGCAGTGGCACCTCTAAGAAGCATTATGCGGGTCACTCTGTAATTGGGCGCAAGCCTGTTGAAGACCCAGAACAAGAGATATAATAATAATAAATAAATAAATACTCTCATGTAGTCGCAAATTTCGCGACCAGTGTCACTCTTCTACCAATCGTATGCCCTCATTCTTATCTATTCTGTCTATCTATTACTCACCGCCCTACTATGCAAAAGAGAACCAACGAAGCTGCTATCTGTGTTCAAAACCCACGCATTCCAAACAAGCCTGTTTATCATTGTTAAACCGATTTAGTCCTCAAACTTGTAGAATGATCTGTCCAGAAAATATCTTTAGAGCGGCCAAATTTCAGTGTTTGTTTTTTTCTCTTTTAGAATAGTTTGTAATTGTGTATTTTTAGTTTTAATTTTTTCGCTATCGCTTTTAAATTGCTCAATTTGAAAACATGAGTTTGTTTTATGGTGGAAATGGTGTTCCTTTAAATACTGGAATCAACGTAAATCTCGTTTCGCGACGGTTGAAGAGCGCGTACATTTGCTTACGCTAAATTCTCAGGGAGTCAGCCTTATTGTTTGGTCGAAGACGTAGTTCGTCACTCTTTTATAATAAATTTGTGCAGAATCAAGTTAACCAAATTCCAATCTACTAATTTATTTGCCTGTAAAAGATAAAGATGGCAGTTCTTCAGTGCAACAGAACCGGGAACATCCCCTAGTTCCTACCAAAATCCCAACGTAATCCATACCGTAACGAAAACACATCCATGAACGGTGTCGGAACTCTCAGGATAATGTATGCAAGCTTGTAGAGATTTCAGGTTTGCCAAAATAAACGGAGTGCACGGCGGAATCGAAATGGTCATATTTCAAATTTAACTTCGCGTTAATTCCGTTTGATTCGAATATACGTAAACTGTAACATGTCTCCCTAATCCCCTTTGTGAACATGTGTCTCGACACAATCTGCGGTCGACCACTTCTCGTAGTAGAGCATCGTTAATTAAACCCGGCTTACTTCCGTAAGAACTTCCTCGCGTGTCCCGGTCCGAACCCGATACGCTCCCGTAATTTAACATTCGCGTTGACAGAAACAGTCTGTCCGAATCAACGTCGCCGATTCAAGTCCAATAAAGTTAAGCACCGGAAACGTCGACGCCCGTTATTGATACAAGAAATTGCCTCGAGCGTCGCTTGATCGAGTTCGAATGCGATTCCTCTCGAGGAATATTCATACCAACTTTAAAAGCTGAAGTTGCGAAAAGGGCAAATTAAATTTATTGGCATTCGAATGACGTCCAATACTTGAATGGAAAATGAAGTGAAATACCAAAAGTAGGGTGTCGAGGGACGGGAAAGTTTCGTAAAGGGGGAGGAGGTAACGCTCTTGTACGGCACTTGTTGACTCTAACCTAATTGAGTGCCCCGAGTTCGTCCCTTTTAAAGGTGATGCGTGTGGTGCAACCCGACCCTTCGCAAGATGAGCCACAAATCCCTTTTCCCATCGCACTGATAAAAATATTTGCATGACATGCGGCGGGAAACGAGGAAAAGTTTAGATGGCATAAAGTGAAAATTGGTGTTTTTATTATTTTGTAAACATCGTCATTATATTTTCTTACATGGGAAAGTTTCGAGGGAACGAAGTTGTTTAACGACTTTCAAGCAAAATCGTTCTTTCTATTAGGGATGTTGTGTATGCTGGCAAAAATTGCTGCCTGCTGCTGCAGTTACATTGAAGTTTCGTTGTGCTCGAGGATTTTCTACTTAATTTACTTTCAAACTTTTACAATACTCTTAGATTTATTATTAATTATAAGTGCTCTTTTTGTACTAAGGCAATTTTTCATGTTGCTAACATTATCCTGTAGTTAAAAGTTATTAGACCGCAGTAACTAAACGACCACGTATTAAGGATATTTAAACCCTCGATAGAATTTCCTAGAGTATCCAGTCGTTTGCTATTCCAATTTTCAAACAATCATACCAAAAAGAAAACAAATAAGTGTATGAAGTCGCAACGAAATAACTTAAAAAAATAACTGCATCAAGTGACAGTTAACTGCCCTGTAACTAATGGTCTGGTTTTGGATTAGGTACAGAATACAGTATATTTTTACCTTCCGGTGCTTAGGCCAAAACGTGGATTGTTCTGTAACAATTTTGCGCTGTAAATTAATGTCGTCGTATACAGGCTGTTTCATGCAAAACGTTACCTAAAAGTATTTAGACTTCCACTAATAATTTAAATCTGAATACCAACACAGTTTTTCATGATCTATCTAAAGAAAGTATTATCATAATCGTTTCACTTCCGGTTTTACCGGATGGTGATAGCAACTTTCTTATTTTAAATAGAACACCCTCTATTTTATTGCATATTCTCTAAAAAAATCTCTAAAAAGCATCACTCTGCAATTGGGTGTAAGCCTGTTGAGCGCCTAGAACAAGAGGGACAAGAAATAAATAAATATTCGAAATCTACATAAAAATCTACGTCGTTTGATACCACATTTCCCTATAATTAACACCAAAGGTTTTCAAGTGATTCAAGATTTTTCAAAATGTTTGACTTTTACTGCTTTTTTGAGCACCCTGTACCTATAGGTATCTCCGTTGACTTGATTTTTAAAAAGTCTTCAAAAGTCAACAATACTGACATCATTCTATATGCGAATGATAAAAATTTTGATCGTCCCATCTACAGGTTGTTTTAAAATTAATGATCAAGTTTAATATTTCAAGTCAGTCAAGTTTCAAATGTAGAAAAATGTCTATATCTATCACATTCCCTATACCTATCTGTTGTGGTTTTCGTTTTATTTAAGATTTTCTAAAATGGTGACCGCTATATATGCATAATTTTCTTAGGAGGCCTTGAAACAAACGTCAGTAGATGTCATTGCACCATCCTTGGAAACATTACTTGGGGAAAACTACTGGTTTCAACTTGACGGAGCGCCGGCTCATTCTACCCATGATGGTTATATGTCATTTGTGAGGACATGTGGATTATGCCTACAGATCCGCGCTATTGGTCTCCTAGATCTCCAGATATAACGCCATTGGACTGTGTTCTATTTAAAATATGAAAGTTGCTATCAACATCCGGTAAAACCTGAAGTGAAATAATGATGAAAATATTTTCCTTCTATATATGCAAATTTTCAGATTTAAATTATTAATGGGAGTCTGAATACTTTCAGGTAACAGTTTGTGTGAAACATCCTGTATATTAGTTGTCAGCTTGTGGGGACGATTGCAGTAAGTAATGAATTTCAAAACATGGTTACATCCAAATACGATTGAAATATAATATTACCTTTAAAATCCGCTTACTGTACAGAAGCCGATTTAGGCAAAAGAAAAATGTTGAGATAGGTACATTAAGTGGTAGAAGGTCTTGAAAGAACAAAAACGAACTCGTACTTTGGGAGAGGTCCATTCCTTAAAATTTAAAATTTCGCTCTTTAACATAAGAATGTGCTGTCAAATTTAGGATTCCTCAATTTCGTGTTGTTATTTATAGAATACCTTAATTGTGATTAATAATGTCAAATACCTTTAGAAATTTCATGCTGGGTTTAGAATTCATAAACGGCGGCGGCGGCTCGCGAACGGGTGCGTATCATGCAATCTTACTCAATCTAATAGGAGAACGTAGCAAAATTTTTAGCTGAGTTTTTAGTTTTTGGAAGTATGTTTGATTCTCAAATATAGGTAAATGTATCCTTTATTTTTTTCATTATAATTACTGTAATAAGCATAGGACGTAGGGTAATTGTTTTGTACTACTAGCTTGTCGATGTGTTAGGGTGTTGCTTTTATAAATTTGAATTTGCAAGACCTTAAAAATCATTGCGCAAGGTTTATAAAATAAGTTAACAGTTCAGAAAAGGGCCGTATTTAGAGGTAGTTGGTTAGGGATGTCACATGTTTTTTCATGTACGTTAAAGTTACATTGAGAATGTCGCTAGAAGTACGTTTATAGAAATTGCGTAATTAATTTTGATCCTGTTTTGACATCAGGGTAGCTTTATCATTTGTTGGGGGAAAGTTGAAGATTAGTACAGGGTGTTAATACAATATTTAGGGCACATTGTAGTTGTCAATGTGAGTGTGGGTGACATTTTAGATTAATATACAGAGTGTTTATTCAATTTAGAATATCGTGAATATTTTGTGTACGTATAGTTAGAGTGCTATGCAATTTTCCACAAGTATTTCATATACCAAAATTTTAACGTGAAGATTTGATTGGTCTTAATGGATTCAACTAATAGTA
The DNA here is from genome assembly GCF_008802855.1 of Photinus pyralis. Classification (NCBI taxonomy): domain Eukaryota; kingdom Metazoa; phylum Arthropoda; class Insecta; order Coleoptera; family Lampyridae; genus Photinus; species Photinus pyralis. The sequence continues at coordinate 19,038,501 of NW_022170819.1, forward strand.
ATGAAGAGCCTATTGAATTTGGTGTAAATCCAAGATTCGTTTTTCTTCAAGAATTTAAATTTTATTCCGCAATTGCAATTAAACATTTGCCAAATTCAAAGGTTTATTTGCTTGCTGATTTTTGTTAGAAATGCAGAAGTAAAGAGAAAAGTCTACAGTAAGGAAAACCACCAAAAAAGATAAATATTTAGTAAATAATTAGTTAGCCGACCGCAAACAATAATTCATTTGATTTTGTTACTGTTTTAGTTCAAAACTTCAAAACTTTGCTAAACGAAGGGAAGTTTCAATTCCGACTTTCTCACTTCCAATAAAGAGTAACTAATAGAAAGTGTCAAAAGTTTGATATTCCCGATTTTGGCCAATCGTGTTAGCTGCATGGCGGTTTATGAATTCAAGTTTCTTGGCATAAATGCTTGGCTTCACTTGACAGCCGATCTCCACTACTTGATGAGCTTGACTTCAAGTCAAGTGACTTGAAAATAAAATCAGATAGTGAATCTCTAGCAAAAGGCAATTTTGAATATGGGTAATCCCTTTGACTCCTTTTCATACTATCCTGTATAAATAATACTACATATTGCAATGTGCAATATGGAAAACGATCACCAAAACTGCCCACAAGCACCTGTCCGACTAGCTCAGCAAAAAAAACCACCACCATTTTTTTAATGAAAAATCTTGATTATCCACGCCCAGCATCTGGTACTAGGAAAATCTCGATGAAGTCTCAAATTTTATTAATTTTGGTGCGTAGAATCCAAAACAATTCGTACTTTTTCGATCAGACTTCTCAATCAAAAGCTATAGACGAGAAACCAATGTCTTAAGAAAATTCAAAGGGCTGTAACTTTTGAACTAGTAGCCCAATCTTGGAACTGTTTGAAATTATGGATTCTACAGGCCACGTTCTATAAGAAAAATTTTTTTCCGGGACGATATGAGACAATTTTTTTTCCAAAAATCGACTGCACCAAAATTTCTCGGGGAAACACTTTTTCTTATTAATTTTGGTGCGTAGAATCCAAAACAATTCGTACTTTTTCGATCAGACTTCTCAATCAAAAGCTATAGACGAGAAACCAATTTCGAAAGAAAATTCAAAGGGCTGTAACTGTTGAACTAGTAACCCAATCTTGGAACTGTTTGAAATTATGGATTCTACAGGCCACGTTCTATAAGGAAAATTTTTTTCCGGGACGATCTGAGACAATTTTTTTTTCGGGGCAAAAAAAGGCAGGTTATACCTTCCTTTTTTCCAAAAATCGACTGCACCAAAATTTCTCGGGAAAACACTTTTTCTTATTATTAATTTGAGAAACTCAGCAACCTGAATCTCCTTTCGGTAATTCCAAACAATTATTTTAAGAAATTTTTAAGTGACACCTAACGTAATCCTGGGCACGAATATAAAAATTATCATGAGAACTCTTATATTCTTGGTCGTAATTTGGGTTCGATTCGACCTAATCATTTACAGATTACATGAATTTATTCCACAAAAGCTTGTAACGACTTATTCTCCAGTATTACTCGTCGAAGATTGATACGATTACACGTGCTTTCATTATATCTAAGCAAATAATGATGGTATTTGATTTTGTTTTTTTGAACCTTTTGTTATAAATATAGTCAAGTAATTACTCATCGATCATTATCGAAAGGGGAGTTGGTTGGGTAGTTGGTAAATTGGAGAATGTGTGAGTCATTGTTAATACGAGAATATTCTGTATTATCTTGGGGAAATTTTCATTTGAGTTTATTTACACAAGTTTAAATATTATTATTAAAGGAATTCAAACTTAATTACAAATCAAAATAAAGAAAGCAATGATTTAACAAAACATCAAATAATCCCTGACTTCGAATTCAAATAACATGATCGAATTTGTGATTAATCTAAAATTAGCGACCACATTTAACTGTAAACCTGAAATTCGCAACATACAGGGTAACCCATCGTTACTATAGGTGCTGATACCAAATAAAATGTCTGCATGACGTAGTTTACATAACATTTATTGGGTCATCTCGCGCATAAATGTTGTACTAACAAAAAATGACTTTTAAAATACCTTATCACACTACCTACATCTCTTATCAAAGTTGAAATAAGTCGAAAACCGATTATGCAAATGAGTAGAGAACCCGTTTTAAAAACCATTCAACAGTACTAACCAAAAGGACGGGTGTGGCACAAAGCTGAAAACATCCCCCTGAAGTAAATACAGATTATAAGCCATTGGATATTTTTATTGATATTCCCTCCCTTCGGGTTTGAGTTCGACGCGACCCGACGCAACGTACCTAATTTCGGTTATACGAAAAGTTCCCATAACGAATGACCACAATTTTGTGACCATTTCCCTTATGCAATGAAGTTTGCAGTAAAATTTATCACGTCAAATTTTCGAATTGTTCCAAAACCAAACGTTCGATTCATTATGTTGAAAGCGTACCTAGATTCCTATTTCACCCAGAAAGAAATGATCTTAAAGCACAGTTTAAGACCCTTATTTTCCCTTGGACCTCGATTTTACGTTTTTAAAGCACGTCTCGCATTAAATTCCATTTTCGATTTGGCGTGTTGTTTTCGAAATATCTGAAGGCCGCTCGTTTAGCATGCGTTTTCGGTAACAAATCAGCAGTTTTGAAAGCACGTCTCGCCGCGAAAATTCGAAATGTAAACGTTTACAATATTTCAGACATCCGAGGTGAATAAATTCGAATCCAATAATCTGATATACCAACAAAGGCACGTCGTTTGCTCGAAAAGAAATGTAGGTAGGTACATTCGAAATGCGCCTGGAACAAAGAATAAATTTCTTTAATCTCGACGACTTTTACAGTTTCTCCGTTTCGAATACAATGGGGACTTCTGCCTTTCTGCACACGTCCGATCTAATCGAATCCTGCCAATAATTAAAAAAGAAATTCGATTTTCGGGGAGGTTTATTATTAAATACCTAAAGGAAGTTTTTCAATTATTATTCTGTCGGAGTATAAAACAAAGTTAGCGAGCTTTACGGTGCGGGGCAGAGGGCGGGAAAGGCACTTGTTGAACCCTGGATTGTGCGAGTAAAGCACCCCGGATTCGGTCGACGACAGGGTTTCACCTCGTTTCGTAACCATTTCCATTCTACAAAGGATTTTCATTATTTATTAGCAGTCATACTTTACACCTACGACAAATTTATCTGTCTAGTTTTGTTCTGTTCCTCCAAATTAATGGCGAATTGAACCAGATGCGCCCATTGTGGTTTCTTACACGGTTAAGCGAATTAGAAATTCACTTTTGAGACATTCGTTGGATAATTACGTTAAAGAGAATAATTTAGGATATATACGGAGTAAACTCGGAGAACCGCATGGGACGTGGCGTATTTTGAAACAGATATTCAAAATAGATGGAGATTTGATATACGAACCGAAGGCAGAAATCCACGCGCGTGTGTTTTTGGGATAAAGTTTGTAATCCAATTTTTGCCCTTTCTTTTATGCCGCATTCTTTGCTGGACTGCATTAACTCGTTCGTAATTTATTTAAAACAGCCTTCCGGCATTTCTCCCGTAATCTTATTCATTGGAGAGCATGTAAATGGGAATTAAAATTTGCTTAGGAGTGGAATTCTAATTTTTCTCTCAAATACAAATACCAACTGATATATTTAGTTATGAAAACAAAAATTATAACTTAAGTTATCTTTCTCAAAGAACGGAAAAATAGCCTTTTGTTTCTCGTTGCGAAACATTGCGCTTGTCACTTTTTATGACATTTCTAAATGTCTACAATGACTCCTGTCATCACTGACAGATTGACATTAATCAAAAGTTCTATATAAAAATTGAAATTTTATATTAAAATTCGATTTCGGGTAAAATTTAATACAAAACTCGTCAGTAAAATAACATTACTTGACTCGGAAATTAAAGTACTCGGCACCGTTCAATATTTCCTCGCCAGTAATGTGTCATTTTCCTGACTTTTATCTAAATAACTAATGATAGGTTATGTACACGCTTTGGATGCTATTATTCTTTGGGAAATGCCAGGTGCTACATAAAGGATAAATAGAAACTGCACGTCAGGTCATTTTTTTTATCTTGTATAAGTCGATATTAAAATGCACAAATAGCGCTTATTTTATCTTGCAAAAAATGTTGAATATTACCGTGCAAAAAGGAAAAGTGAATCGACGATTGGTCCAACAAACGGCATGTCCCCAAAAAACATAACCCACCCAACCCGAAGGTACAGATTGCAGTTGATTTGGTTTTATTGATAAATTATCAATTTTTTAACAATTATTGCCACCCATGGGGCTTAACGATTTGTGGAGAATTGTAGTACAAGGGGGTCTGGGGCATATGGAACCCCCCTCCCCCCACCCAATATGGAAAAATTATTTTTCGTAAGGGTATACGAACGAATAATTTCATTATGGTAATGATAATGATAATTGCAGACAAAGTATCATCAAATTCTTCTTTACTGAAGGGTATTATTAACTGGTGACTGGTGAGTATGGTGTTGACGGTGGGGGGGATTAACAATTTGTGAGGGTGTGCAGCACGAAAGAGCCCCCCCCCCCCATCTGTATACAAAGATTTGTTTCGCATATAACGAATGATTTCATGATGGTGGAAAAGGATCATCGAATTCTCCTTTACTGAAGGGTGAAGGGTATTGTTCAGTGGGTGGTATTGAGGTTATAATCCCAGACCCCCCGGTTACATATCACTTATTATCGAACACTTTCATTGCTTCTTAGTTTATGCTACACATTTCAGGAAGGGACCACTCACTCCATTGTTCTTCCCTAAAGTGTCACGTTTTTCCATGGGGCTTAAGAATTTGTAGGCGACTGTGGTATCAGGGGGTTTGGGGGTATGAAATACCCCTCAGTATACAAGTATTTCTTTCGTTGATTGCAGGGAAAGGATAGTCAAATTGGAATGGAATACCCCCTCCCCCGGTTTCCTCGGTTCTATGTAGGTATTTATCCAAACTATTAGTGCATATGGTAGTACTCATGCTGTACATTTCGGGAAGGGGCTATTCACTCGATGATTCTTTATTAAATTATCATGTTTGTCCACGTGACTTAACAATTTGTGAGGGTGTGCAGCCCGGGGGAGTTTGGGGGTATGGACTACCCCCCAGTATACGAAGATTTCTTTCCAGTGATTTCATTATTGTAATGATGATTGCATGGGAAATGATGATCGAATTCTCATTTACTGAAGGGTATTGTTGACCGGGGGCGGGTCTTCCATACCTCCCATCCCGGTTCTAACTATTTATCCAACATATAGTTCCGCTTATATTGTTCATAAGTTTTTTTTATTGGTCTTTTGTAAAAATAACTCTAAAAGTAGGAGTGGTACTGATCTTTAAACGTCGTCAGTGGTTTACGCCCTCATAAAAAAAAGGACAGTTTGTTTTCCCTTCGGCATCAGTCATTCTAATTTCTTTTAAATGTACCAGTTTGCCCGAATCAAAGTGTTTGTGTTTTTTACAAATTTATTAACTAGGAATAACAACTTTCCCCATTACTTTTCAGAGCTAGGCACATGTTGTGGGATTTCTTTGAATCGGGGTTAATTTTGTGTGAGAATGGAGGGTAGAATAAGTCCGAGTGGTATTGTAACGCTGCCTACTGAAGAGAGTGTAGAAGTGGTCCTGGAAAGTTAGTTTGATGCTGGTAAAGATAAAGGACTGAATGCGAGCTTTAGATAGATACAAAATGAGATGATATGAGGGTTGGAATGGTCATAAATGTGAGAGAAAGGAACGAAAAGAAATCGTGTAATTATGAAATGAAGGGTATAAAAGAAAAGTAGGTTAGGTAGCATCCTTGGGTTAGATGTTGTACATGGTAGGTAAATCAAAGATTTGTGGATGAATGTGTAATCCGAATGTTGTGTGAGAACGAAAGATCGATATCTATTTTCCTATTGTCAACATTCGCTTTTAGGAATTTCCTGATTTTTTTGGAAAGAACAGTAGTGCCTGGTGGTGTAAGAGAGTATAAAATACTCCCCCTCCCCCCAACAAAAGAAAGATCGATCACTATTTTCTTATGGTCCTAAACATCCTTATGGTTGTTTTGGGGAAAAGATTTGAATCTTCGTATACTGAGGAGTATCAAAAGAAAGATGGATAAGCATTTTCGTATTATCTTTAACATTCTTATGGTTGTTTTGGGGAAAAGGTAATCGAACCTTCGCATACTGAGGAGTATCTTTCTTTGCTGGCAGGTTTTCCATACTCTCTAGACCCTCCGGTAGAAGACTTTCCCTCACAAGTCACAACATTCAGTTCTTGGAGATATCCTGACCTTTTTTTGGAAAGTACAGTAGTACCGGCGGGTCTAGGGGGTATCCAATATTCCGTAGCAAAAGAAAAATCGATAACTATGTTCCTAATGCCCTTAACACTATTATGATCGTTTTGGCGAAAAGGTAAGCGAATCTTCGTATACTGAAGAGGATCTTTCAGACTCGCCAGTACAAGACTTTTCCAGACAAGCTTCAGAAAACACAGTAGTACCGTGGGGTGTGGGGGGTATCTAATACCCCCCAAACAAAAGAAAGATCGATAACTATTTTCCAATTGTCCTCAATATCCTTATGGTTGTTTTGGAGAAAATGCAATCGAATCTTCGTATACTGAGAAGTATCTCTCTTAACCCTCGTAAGCTCTTACATAAATTAAATGAAGTATCAATATCTAGCCTAGAAATTGTAACGGTAGCTTTTAATTTGGGTGTTCGAATCTTTCCTTCGTGGACAATTGCCCGAAAACAATTTCCCGAAAGACAATTCCCCGAAAACAGTTGCCCGAATGGACAATTTCCCGAAACACAAAGCTAGAATGGACAATTGCCCGAATAGGCACTTGCCCGAAGAACAATTGCCCGAAAGGAGAATTAACCGAAAATTGTATTTTATCACAACTTTATAAATTTAATAAGTACACCCCATTAGTTTTAATACTATAATAATTAAGATTAACGTCACTTATTGAATCCAGTCAGACGGTTTAAAAAGAAGGTACGAAACTGATGCAGATTTTGCTTTAAAGCTCCGATTATTGTCGGCCTTAGCATTCGTTCCTACTGCAGCCTTTCGGGAGGCATTTGAAACCATTATAGTATTAAGACTAATGGGATGTAGGGACTTATTAAATTTATAAAGTTGTGATAAAATACAATTATTGGTCAATTCTCCCTTCGGGCAATTCTTCTTCGGGCAATTGCCTATTCGGATAATTGTCCATTCGATCAATTGTGTTTCGGGAAATTGTCCATTCGGGAAACTGTTTTCGGGGAATTGTCTCTCGGGAAATTGTTTTCGGGCAATTGTCCTAGACCCGAATCTTTATGATGTTAAAATTTTGGAGTTTTTTGCGGTTTACGGTTTCGCATGACGATAATTTAGCAATCATATTTTCTTTCTACGTATTTAAACTCTGTAGCGTGTTAGCTATTTTATGGCTTTCGGAAATCGTAGGTTTCAAACGATAACAGTAGATAATTCATGTTTTAATTAGTTTTGCGTATTCCAAAACGCAAACTCAGAATGGTTTCACCACACACTTGGGATTTGCAAAGTTTGCAAAGTGGAAATAGTGTGTAATGGAAATTAACGACTGGGACCTAACCAATAAAAAAATGGTTCACTCCATTTCTAAGTTGCCATCTTGAAAATTAATTAACTAACAACGGTAGGGATTATTCCAGGAATTGTTAAAGAGATTCGGTTTTGGAGCACAGATATGTCAACTATGCAGCCCAAAGTAGAATTATTTATTCCAAAGATTCGATCCACTAGAGCGGAATCTTACTTTCCGCCCCACTCCTTTACTCAGAGTGTTCAATCTCATAGAAATTTAAATTGCACAATAGATGGTGTGGTTAAAATTTGAACTTCATCTCCGGCATTAATCTTTATTACTATCACTATTAAAAATGTTTCATTTCGAGTTCGAGCATGGATATCTGTAAATGCAAAGTGGGTTGGGTTGGCAGAGTAGCCTTGGCTGAAACCTCGTCCACTCAAGAATAAAGGTCAAAGCTATTACGTAAGTTTAAAATGAGAAGGAAATTTATACTTCGAGGGGTTTCTTGAGATCTGAAGGAGCATAGATTCAAACATGCACCAGCAGACAAGCAGAACGAGCACTATAGGCTCATTTCACTCACCTAAATAGAACTATAAGAAGGCAAGGATGGAAAAACTAAAGGTATTTCATATCTCGCAAAAAGATTCACATCAACCCCTAAATTGTTTAAAAATTTATAGCAAAGGTCTGCATCGGTATGTGCTCCTTCGATGCAGACATTTATTATAGATTATTAAACGGTTTAACGGCTGATTTCACCACGTTAATCCTATTGCAAGTTGATGAGACACCACATCGTCGTTTCGTCTTAGAAAAAACAATTTTAAAACTGTGAAATGTGGATGTTCTCTTCCGATGCATATCTTTTACTATGAACTGTTGACTGTTTTAGGGCCGGGTTGATGAATATTAAGTTAGTGAGAATGATTGCTTGTAGTAAAGTACGTTTGAGCTCCTGTGATGTCCTTTTTCCCCTCATTACTTTTCTGCCTTCCAAATATGTTAATGGTATTGGGTGCAATTTTTGGTCAACATTTAGTGTGCTATATTATTAATAATTGCTTTATAACAACATTTACATTTTCGAGTTAGATAATTATGCTATTTCCACGGAGTGTCATAAATAATAGATCTGTACGTATTTTGATTTTGCATTAATGTCCAACTTTGGACAAGAGCAGACATATTTTGTTGGCATTTAGTTGGTCACCCAGTCATGGATAAATTAATTATGAATACATCTAGCTATTATGCACTAATTATGAGGCTCCACATCATAATTTCTTTCGTCATCAGTCCCCTGTCTTTCCACTTAATCCATTTATCAGGATAAGAAGGCAAAACCACAACTTCCGCACGAATGATCCGTATTTATTTCCGTAAACGCTGCCCCAATAAAATTGAGGAGCGCGCACAAAGAAAAAATTGAATACATTACCATGTTAAATCGCGTCATAATTCACAGCGTAATGCTTTTAAGATTTAAAAAGATATAGCGAAATGACATTAATTTATCGACATTCTGAACGGAGGGACAGAATAAAAAATGAAACGGCTTTCAAATAAGTCCACTTTCTCGGCTCCTTTCATTATTGATTAATAATTTCTTTTCGCTTTTAATACGCGCTTGACCTTTTCAATTTGGTAAATACGCTTTGAGCGGACTTCGACGATATGTTTCCGTCCACATTTTAAAAACGTCTCGATCGGCAATGTTTCACGGCTACAACAGTGATCGAGCTCTGGTCACTTATCGTACAGTCATAAGCCGCATTACAGTAACCTCAGGGATTTGCCCGTATGGTTATTCCCTATGTCTACTTTTAAATGACAAAATATCTTCTGAAGGACGCCTAATTCTATGCAACCAAAATAACTTGTTAAACCAAATGACAATCTGGCCTGTCATTTTCATTAATTTGAATATTATTGCTTTGACTTCTGTATTTCTACTTTCGTAGACTTATTTTCTGCGTTAATCACTTTAAAATTAGTGGTTGTTTATATGCGATGCACAAAAGACACAGTAAACAACTCTGAGTTTTAACGGAGGATATAAAAGTGACAATTTTAATTGTTGTGGAAGAGAATCCCATAACAAACTTAAGGGAAATAGCAGCCGGATTTATTAATATTTTCATCACAACCTAAATTACTTTTTACTATGACTTTTATAATTACCTACCAAACAACCGATCTAACAACAAAGATATGAATTCTTTTAGTAATGCAATGCATTTTTAAAATCAAGAATGGCAGTGCAGATTGCCTGCGGATGAGTTATTTTGGTTGCTCAAATTAAGCATCCTTCAGAAAAGATTTTGTCATTTAAAAGTAGACAAGGAAAACAATACACGCAAATCCCTATTTCTACTTCCTAATGAATATAGCTGTATATGTCCACGTTGGACATGCACGTGGGGGACTACCGTACTTTACACGCTAATTGGCGATTTCAAAAGCGAACAGACGGACCGGTCTACGAACAAAGCGCCTACAATGCACTGGGGGCACTGACACATTGACATATTCATATTCGTTTGCTGGAGGGACATTCAGACCCCCCGGCGCTGCGTTCTCGGCAGTACGAAGGAAAGGATCTGATAAACCTTCCCCAAGAACCCTAACGATTAAACGGTTTGCGCAGAAGAAGGTGTTACAGGGGGGGTCTGGGGGATATGGAATTATACCACCCAGTAGGTACAAAACAGCTCTATTGCCATTTACAGAATACCACTATGAAATTTATAGGGAAAGGGTTATCGAGTCTTTTGCTGGATCGTTTTGAAACCCCGACGCGTTAACATAACAAACAATGGAAGAAGAACAAAAAGGGACAAGTGCAGCAACAGGAAGAGAAAATTGAGAATGCACGAGGAAATAACGGAGGGGGTGCCAAAATGTCTAAAGTGGGGAATGATGAAAATGCGGAAACGAGGAGAGAGGAAAGGAGACGTGGATAGAAGAAGAAGGAAAAAGCACGAAAGAAATACTGGACCATGAGGGACAAAGAAAAAATGGATGAAGAGGATAATAGAAAAAATGGAAGAAAATATTATGTACATTGAGTGTAAAAAGTTTTTGCCAAAAGGCGTCAATAAAGTATAAAGACTAATATAATTTAGTTAGCGCAAACTCGGAAAGTCCTCCAAGTACGCCCTTCAAAGTGGCCAGCGTAATTTAGACAAAGTAACTAGCAAACTTTACGTATCCAATTCGTTACCTCGCTCCGACTAATTTGTAAGGTGAACCAAGGGATTTTATAAATTGACTCGGAACGTCTGTAGGACGCGTTGCTCGATTCGAAATCGCCCGTCGCGCTCTTAATTAATCTACATTGACCGAAATGGTCGCCATAAAGGAATGCCGGTGACTACTAATTGGAAAAAGTTTTCGTGGAACTCCCTTAATTAATACTCCCTCCACGTAATTATAGAGCATATTACAAACAATATTTTTTAACAGGTAGGCAGCTAACAGGATGAAACTTTTAAAACTTTGTAATTGGATCGTCGTCTTATTATGGAATGGAAAACAAGTAAACTGAAGAGGAGACTCGGGTGTCGGAGTGAATGACCGTTTAAGTATTAACATGCACATAGAAGTGAGGATATTCCCTTTTTTATATACCTTATATAGTATATAAGTCTACTGTGCAAAGTTTGAACCAAATCGGTCCAAGCGTTTGACAGCTGTTATATTGTTTACGGACAGACGGACAGACGGACACCATCGATTCCCCTATAAAGCTTGCATCGTTTTGCTCTGCCGCTTAATAATTCGACTACTCTATAATCACGTAACGGCTATTTAAGTTTAGAAATCTTGTGGAAGATCAAACGAGAATACTAGATCGACTCAGAAGCTTTTAGATTCTCACTGACCCGAACTAGCTTGAAGACTCTAAGCTTAGTACAATGTCAAAGGCTCCTAATTTTGAGACATTTGATTTATAAAAATTGCTCGTAGATATGTTGAACTTTAAAAAATGATATAGCCGAGGACAGAATCCAAACTGAACTGCAAAATTTAATTATGCGAAAAGAGACAGCTCTTGATTTAATTCTGAACAACGAGAGTGAAAATAGGTTATTTAATGTGGTAACATAATTAACACCTAATTCAAGCATACGATATAATCTAATTTAAAAATTCTCAAAACGGACGGAGGGAAGATTTTACAGTCCGAAAAAGTAAAAGTTATTGAAAATGGTATAACCGAATGCAAAATACAGGGTGTTCAACAACGAGCCGAGTCGATTACGATCTGGGATGTGATACTGATTTGTATGCACATATGGCTTTATTCAACGAGCCAGTTTCACCTAAAATATTTTCAAATGTACCACTTCTGCCACTTCTGGTTATTCCTGTCATCGTACTACTTTCAGACTTTTTCTAAAATCTATGCAAAATTTGGATGACCATAGGATCAAAATGACTTTTTTCGAAATCTGAAGATTATCCTCCATCAATGAATAAATTGCGTTTTATAAATCAAGCGAGACAGACTCGTTATTTTCAATATACTAACTAAGGCGTAGGCCTTATCTAATATGTAAAATTTGTTCAAAAAATGTATACAGTGTGCTTTAGAATTCATGGCAAATGACTTCTATTTAAGAAAACTATTGCTACTGTGTCAAAATACAGAAAAAAAATGCATTTAATCATTAGAGTCAAAACAGATCCCGCATGTGAGTAATATCTCACCAGTATGATTCGAAAATTTGTTTTATTGTGAACAGTGTGTGCAATTTTGGATGAGACTGCAATGTACCTATCTCGGCTCTTTTTAAAAATAGAGACTTGCACTTTTCGCGACTCTGTGCCACAATTTTTTTTTAAACTTCTAATACCACAAATAATAAAATCTAGTTGCGTTTATTTCTGAGATACAGGGTGAAAACGAAAAGTTGGATTTTTTAATATATCAATGTTATGATCTAGTGGCAAAGTCAACAAAATTTTTGTACCGCCGTTTCTAAGATCTGACCCAAAGTTGGTATTTTTTGAATGTAGCATCCTGTGTATTTTAACATCAATTTTTTGCATTATTTTTCCTCATTGCTTTGATGTGATGTATCACAACCGATAATTTGGTATAGAGGGTGGTGACTTGCGTAACGCATTATAGGGATTTCAATGTAAATTCATAACATGCGATTATTGGCTCCCCAAATTATTTTAGAGCAAAAATGTATTAAGGTTTTTTGGAGAAAAAATGTGTTTACCCCCATCAACCGTATTAGTTTTCAATTTTTTTCATAATACAGACGGAAAATTGGAAAAATAAAACCCCCTTCTCTTTCAATAATCTGTGATGCCATGGAATTTTGTAATACAAAAACTACGCCAGCGAATTCAAAATAAAGAAAGAACAAATTACTAAAAACGGTTTCCTAATATAACAATTTACAATAAATGTTCGAATAAGTCACCATTAACTGCAAGACAGTAACCAAGTCGATCATAAAATCCATTTCGAACTGCTGCTAATTGATAACTGGATACCTATCTTTTGTTTTAGAAAATTCCATGGCATCGCAGGTTATTGAAAAAGATGCGGGTTTTATTTTTCCAATTTTCTGTCTTTATTATGCAAAAAATTGAAAACTAATACGGTTGATTAACGTAAACATTTTTTTCTACAAAAAACCTTAATACATTTTTGCTCTAAAATAATTTGGGGAGCCAATAATCGCATGTTATGAATTTTACATTGAAATCCCTATGATGCGTTACGCAACTCACCACCCTGTATAATTATATAGGTACTATACTATATCATATTTTTGAAAATTGTGAAATGACATGTTTCTACTGTCGGCCATTGATTAGTATCAGCTGCCTTAATTACCATAGATACAATAAACAAAACATCCATGAATCCATGGCCTGCAATATAAAAACAGTAAGTAACAAAAATGTTCTCATGGCTAAAATTAAAAAAAATATAGATTGTGATACATCAATGTCATCAAGAAAAAGAATATAAAACAAATGACATTAAGATATACAGGGTGTTGCATATAAAACATAATAATATTCGGTCAAAATCTCAGAAACTCTGGTAAAAAATTTTTTGCTACGTAATTCGTTTGAACGTAAAGATATCTAAAATAGACAGTTTTTAGCTTTTTTTCTATCTTACGATAGCACCCCAAAAGGTCCTTTGGTTTTCACACTGTATCTCAGAAACGTAGCTAGATTGATTCTGATTGTGTTAGTAAAAGTTGTGGCACAGGATCGCGAAAAATGCAAGTCTCTATCTTTAAAAACAGCTGAGATACACTGCAATCTCAACCAAAATAGGGCACACGGTACATTGTACGATTATAATATGTAAACTATATGGATAGCACATTATGTGCATAAAGAATCTACAGTTTTAATTATTTATTTTTTAATTTATTAACCGTCCCTTATTGTTCTGGGCCCTCAACAGGCTTGCGCCCAATTACAGAGTGATTCGCATGAAAAAATTGTTTAGTTGTTTCTCACGACTGATAGACAAAAAGACGAGAATGTAAGCGCTTTTTAGCGCCTTTTGGCAAATTTATTTGTAAAAAGGTCGCTTTTAATCTTACTTTGGCTGGCTGGCTGGCTGGCAATAAATGCGAGCCTGTAGAAGAACGCATGTAAAAAGACGAACGACATCCAGGCGCCATCCCCGAGCGTGTTATACTAACCTTCTACAGTTTTTCTCCGATTGTTTTCAAATTAGTGTCGTCGAAAAGATTTTGTGAACGCGCACAACTCCTACATGGTGGAATTTTGTTTTTATTCCTACGGGACGTCGGAACTGTGTACCGACAAAGAGAATGTCACAACATCAATTCCGGATTAGAAATATTCGGAGAGTGAACCAAAAGCCCCTAGTTTGCTTTCAGATACATCGTATCCTATTGAAGAAACTGTGAGGTCTGTAATTGTTCGTTCCCAACGCTGCACAACTTTTTTGGCCCATTACAATTTTTGAAATTTGCCCCCCTTCCGCTAGGAGTTCACGCACATAAAAAGAAAACGATTGCCTTTTGGATTGAAATCGCCTCATTCAAAGAATTAAGTCTGGCCAAGACTACTACCTCATAATTTAGACATAGAGTTTAATTTGAAAGAATCAAATCAAACCGGCGGAGGGGGAGGGAGCTGCACATTTAGTTTTATGTTTTACGTTTTACATTTCATGGTAATGTAACGAAAGGTCTCATCGAAAGGAATTGGTTTCTACAAACTATAACTTTCCTCGGCGACTCCTATTCGACATCGGTGGGGGATGGGGGTTGTGTCAGAAATTGGCTGTATGTATTCTTATTAAAAGCATCGACGAAAAGAACTGTTTTCGTCCAACTACATTAAGTAATTGCTACCAAAGATTCAAATTAAAATTTTACCCTAAATCTCTACATACACTTGCTATTTGGTAACCTAATACACTTTGTGTTGTAGTAACACTGTTCGTATAAAGAACAACGATCAATAATTATTATCTTTCTATGACTCAGGTCTTTCCCTGAAAAAATTTCAGCGTGAATTTGGTGATTATTAACTATTTTATGTGTAGCATTAGATTAGGTTGCTGCTTAATTACGAAGTAAAAAATGAACCCTCCGTGCGATGTGAAAGGTAAATAAATTTCAGATGCTTTTGAAAGGTGGTTATTAATACTTGTACAAAGGAAATAAAAATAAACACACTTTTCATTAGAGAAACGTAGAAACGAACACAAAGAAATGTGTCTTCAAAATATCAAATGGAACGTATAGCGAAGGATAGGGAAAGGTTTTTTATGAATTTCCAATTTTCACCGAGACGTTATAAACGCAAATGGCCCGACAGCGAATTCCAATGTAGTTAATATTAACCAAGACCACTAAAATTTTCACGAGCTTCTTTACGCGCCACGCGAACTCAATAATTTATAAATAATAATTTATCTATCGATGGCGATGAGCATCGTGAACGGGACGTTTTCAGCTCGAGAATGATGTCAAGTGGAGTTTTCCTGACAGTATACACACCATAGAAAGTGAATTATTTCGGTGAAGGAACATGAATTAGATATTTTCTTTTCTGTTGGCCGTTTTTGGAAAAACGCCAAACTAATTTCATTGGCCGTTTATTGTTATTTTTATGTTTCTCTCGATTCTGTCCTTTACACCGGCCCTTATTTATGCCCCGACCAAAAGAAATACAAAGCAATCGAATCTGATGCTTAGTGAGTCGGAAAAATCTTTAAGTATAATTTTAACGAAAGAATGCTTTTGACATGTTTGAAAATGTCATTTCGATCTGAAAGGCATACGCTTTCGCGTCTTTGGTCTTCGACTTCTCATTAATTTTGCTAATTATAGGTATGACAATTTCAGTAGGCGGACGAGGAGCAATTAAATAAAAGCACGACCCTAAATTGAAGGAGCTCGCGGAAAGCGGCAGCTCCAATTTCTCTTCGCCGATCGATCCGATGCCAAAATGATCGCGCTACCTTCCGAGCAATAATAGGCCGGTTATCTTACAAATTTAAACGTAAACCTAAATCTGCCTAATTGTTTCGGCTATTATTAGTTCATGAGGGTAATCATCTACGGTACGATATTACAATGAAGCTCGCCGCAAAGCTCTGTTACTCCTTATTGCGTGCTAAATCCTTAAATGTTGCCTCAAATAATGATACCCCGCTACAGTTTAGATCTTACGCTAATCAGGTTAATTTATTAACTGTTTTTGTACTATGCATTTTCACAGACGGTTCCAGCAAGTAAATTGATCTTGTTATCATACATTTGACGATCGTCCTAAAACTTCATTTTCATGACTACTTTCTAAAAGGAAATTTTACTTTCCATGACAGAGGCAGAGTAGCTACGTTCCCTGCCGCTTGTCACTTTACTGGCCGCACCTGTCACTTTACCGGCCGCATTTGTGACATTTCTGATGTCTATCAATGACTCCTGTCATCACTGACATATTGACATTAATCAAAAGTTTTATATACAAATTGAAATTTTATATTAAAATACGATTTCGGGTAAAATTTAATACAAAACTCGTCAGTAAAATGACATTACTTGACTCGGACATTAAAGTACTCCGCCCCAAAGGGCCTCGCACTTCAATATTTCCTCGCCAGTTGACTTTTATGCAAATAACTATTGTTAGTTGGCCAACCTTGCACTGAGCGATTAACGTAGGAGTTTCTATCGTACTATCGTGTTATTCCTGCATCACGTAGACTGAAAGATCAAAGCCATTCCTGAAAAGTAAATTTTCTTTGGATCGAGATCTCGACAGCGGAATGTCGTAGATCTTCCGGTGTAAATGTACAATTGAGTTATTTAATTCTATTTCTTGTATTTAGTTTGTATGATAAATTTAAAACGCATAAATAAGGGGACATTTAATTGTAATGTTATAGTAATTAACGTCATTAGGCCGATATGTGTCAAAAAACGGACCTTATTTGTATATCGGCCGAATTACGTTAAGTAGTTGTCGTACAAGTTTTTACTCATGGAATTTTGAGTTGTTATCAGGAATGAAGATATAATTGTTATAATTAATACAAGAGAAGTCTTATCATCCGAGCAGTTATAAATGAAAGTTTTTTTGTCTTCGTTGGTGTACACAATTAATGGGTTTGTTTTCGATAACACAAAATTTTCTAAATACAAAACTGACACGCTGTAATTAAAATATTCCCTGTCTTAGTTTATTTATCTGTTATTTTGAACATTCCCTCAAATATGCACTATATATTCCACGGCCCACTTGTATTCAATACACATTTTCATGACTGAATAACGGTCTTTCCTATTTATTCCCATTTATCCTTATCCAACAATTTGAATAACTATGTATTTTTCTAGTTAGAAAAAAATAAGGAATTTATTCATGCAAAAAAATATTATACACTCCATTTGAAACAACAAACTTTGGCGCCGTATGCTGTACTCGCCGCCGGAAAGTATTTGTTCAGCTAAACCTTGACTGGAGAAGTGTCTTTTGCGCGATTTCGTCTTTTTCTGATTGTAAAATTTTCGGAAAATTCGAAACAAATGCCGACCTGCGTCCAAATCCCAGGTAAAGCATGGCTGTTTGTGATTGAATAGTGGAATGAGTGGGAAGAGTTGCTAATTAGCTAACACTCCGCCCACTATAAAATAAAGACAAGGAAATAACAATAAAATAATTATCGTTTCAAATCAATTCTCGGAAAAATAGAAATCTCCGCTCTGGAACGAAAGTTTTGGCGGAAACCGAAACGTGGTGCCCTTTTAGTAGTCTTAGACTGAACCCCTTCAAAAACTTCCCAGACTAACCCCTTCCTATTTTCATCAATTAATTTACACCTTTCGAACACTAAAAGGTACGTTGTCAAAAAGAGTTGGAGTTTAGTTACGAATCATCTTTCGCTACCCCTAGATAGATATGGATTTCACCGTGCCACCCCCAATATAACATTAAATTTGATATTGAAACATTAAAGCACATCAAAAGTATATTAACTTTAGGTAATATCCGGCAAGGAAATTTATGAAGACCAACGTTCAAGCTCTAAAACCTATATTTGCGCACTCGATCTGGCGGTTATAACTAATTATAGCTTTAAACGAATTTTTATATATCAAAACAGTTTGCGATAATAACTCAGATTATTGACATAAATAGCCTTTGAAGTCGACGTGCAAATGGCGTTTGGCACATAAATCTTTACCATAAACTGGCGGATGTGGTACTTGAAATTTGTTAACGATAATAATAAGCGATCGCCTCATTATTGCAATTTTCAACCACAAAATGTCTCGAGGTGGTCGTGGGATCTTAAAATAACAATAAATAAAAAAGGGGGAATTTGGAAACTTGCCAATCCGAGCAATATGTAAAAACCCTCGTCAATTTATGACAGACATTGTTGGCAATTTGCAAAAGGGGGCCCAGTACATGGCTAGTAATTATTGTGCGATGATAAGGATTTTAGTTTATGTATGTTTATTTAGTTCAACAAGCTACTATCGCTACCATCCCTTGTATTTCCAACTAAATCTACTACGCAAACTTTAAAGTTTCGAGCTTTATTAGAAATTCATAACAGTGTAAACAATCGGAACGGTGCAGCGCTATTTCAAAGTCCCCCGCAAAGTTCCATATAAATCGCTTTCTTTTGTGTGCTACAGTAAGGGTAGGCCATTATTAACAAATTTCAAATGCTCCCCGGCGCATCGCAATAACCAACGGTTATTAAAAATTGTCATGCATGAAGTGAAATTTTCAACGAGAGAAAATCCAATTAATTGGAGCGTATCCCTTAATTAGGAACATTTTTGTGGTGCAATGAAGTATAATTTTAATTATAAAGTTCACTCTCTTTTCCCTGTAAATAACGCAAAAGATTATAGGGAACACCAACTTCCTTTCATGGCACCCTTCATTCAGACGCTACTGGTATTATCGTATCAAGTTAATTACAGGGTGCTTCAAAATTATTGAATATAAGTAGTTGTTTACGTCGATACAATCGAGTTTGCTTGCAGGGTGCAAGTAGGTCCCTGAATTAAACGTATCCTTTACTTTTTAGTTAGTTTTCGTTTTATTTTGGCAAAAATGATGTTAGTTTTCCCTTGGTTTTAATATTCTTCTAAATTAAAATTTTGCGTGCCCACTTCACATTTCATGATATCGTTCAATCGCAATTTTCGATTAAACGGTGTTAGCTTCTGTAAGTTTTCCCAAATGCATCGTTTGTTTTTCTTTATTTATTATTTAATAACAAAAGTTTATTGTCCAGAAAAACTTCGCTCTACCATATCATTTACTTACGACACTTGACCGCAGATTTATCATTGCAACAATGAAAGGACATTTGCGGCATATTTTGTAAGAAGACTGATGTACATTTTTGGCCAATAGCCTTACCTATTTTTAACAATAAAAATATGGGCGATCCAAAAGTAGTGCAAGTAGTAACTAATTTGCTTATAATCGGAGCTACAGTCACGTATTTATGTAGTTTAATTAAATGGAAAAATACATAGCAGGATACATAGTCATTGCTTGCACTTTTGTAGATCATCAGATTTTTAAGGAAAATGGAGGGTAGGAAGCAAGGAGGGAAATGGTCCACCACCACCCCTGCTTGTCTTGGTGAAGCATTTTTATATAGGTACACTAGAAATGATTCATTTTGAATGACGATGATAGCAGTTTTTTTTAATTTAGGCTAAATATGCACTTCCACTTAAACCAGTAGAAACGCGTGGTGTTGTAATTTTATTATTTTTGGCTGATAAATTAATTCATTTTAAACGATTTACAAACAAAGATAGTTATCTTATGTATCTAAAAGAAACCACAATACAAAAAAAATGCGATGCGCAAATCGGTAAATTTAAATGTCCCCGTACACAAACGAGAACAGGTAAAAGGAAAGATTTAATAGTACAAGTACTTATAAGCAATTAAACATAAATTCATCTAGCGCTTACCAATAATTAATGAATGAAACGCTATTGAAACAACTGTCGCGAATATATGCGCGAAAAAATATAGCGAACTTCGAGTAATTTTTAAAATGGTAATAAATAAAAAAATCCATTTTTTTTCAAACATTTATTAAATATTTACAAAAGGTGTTTTGGTGTGGTACTGGCCTTCTTTTGGTTTTGTCATCAACCTTTCTAAAACAGTTATTCCCTGAAAAAAAGACAAATTAAGTAATATTACCAGAGGATACACAAGAAAGATAAACGTTTTATTAGCAATATACTAAATAATACAAAGCGGTCTCTCGGTCGGAAATATAGCTGTGGTAGTTTTTGCTAAATCGGTGATAAAATAGACTTAATTCCTGAAAAAAAAACAATTTGGGTATCATTACTGTATGATAAATAAGAAACGTAAATGTTTTATTAGAAATACACAAAATAATATAAAGCAGTCTCTCGGTCAAAACTTTCTCAGCAGTAGTTTTCGCTAAGTCAATGAATTTTAATTTTACTACCCTCTTATCACTGCATTTAAGACAGTCACTTCTCATAGGATTCTTCCTAGAAAAATTTATTTCCCTGCAAAAGAAACATGAAGAGGGTGATATTGGATAGGTACGAAACCCTGTACGAAACTTAGATGTTTTATTACAAATACAAACAACAATAATACAAAACGTGGTAGTTTTTCTGATTCAATAATTTTAATTATACCATCCTCGTAATCACTAAATTTTCCAACATAAAAGGTGTTTTGGTATGGCACTAGACTTCTTTTGGTTTTTCACCATCAATCTTACTAAAAAAGACGTATTGCCTGAAAAAAACACAAATTGGGTAACATTACCAGACGATAGGCAAGAAATGTTTTATTAGCAATCAATACACAAAATAATACAAAGCGATCTCTCGGTCGGAAATATAGCTGTGATAGTTTTTGCTAGATCAGTGATTTTTAATTTTACTACCCTCGTCGATTTTAGTCACTCTTCCTAAAATTCAAAAATTATTCTCTGGAAAATACATGCGAATAGGGTGATATTGGATAGGCACGAAGCATATATGTTTTATTAGGAATACAAAAAATAATAATGTCCCCTACCATTTGGTTTAATAACTCCTTAAACAAACGAGAACAGGTAAAGGAAACGATTTAATAGTATAGTACAACAAGTACTTATAATAAGCAATTAAACATAAATACATCTAAAGTCCGTTTTAGATGTCCGTGCAGTAAAGGAATGTGCATATAACGAAAAATTGTAAAGAAGTCTTTTTGAAAACCAGATTTTAAAAGCGGACAAATACGAAAAGTACGCTATATAGCAATAAGGGTTTGAAAGGATCGCCTAGACAATAGTTATTGAGCTTCTAATGGTTTTATTTACACGTTTAAAATGTTCATGGGCGTGCAAATGGGTAAAACAATTGCTCATGCACATTAAGTACAAATTATTAAGAATGCATTCCAGAAATATATGCAATTAAACCAACTGTAGGTAATTACCATGTATAATCATTAAACATTAAAATGTATATATATATCATATTAATAGAAATTAATATTATTAATATTAATATTAATTAATAGAAACGTATTAGATCCTAGCTGAAACCCTAAAGTACCTATGTTGAAATGGTGTGCTACTGGAAAATAGCCGCAGAGGCGCATTCCTTTACTGCACGAACATCTGAAACGGACTTTAGTGCCTACTACAGTGTGAGCAACAATGATTGAAGCGTGCGTCATCACCGCTTGTTCCTATTAATATCAAAACTACCTTCTTTGTATGGAGTTGTATACGAAAATGACGTTCTGCGCTGTCACAGTGACGTGCGTCTATTCGTATTTCGTATCTTGTATCAAATCAGCATATGCTATGAGCGGCACATTGCCAATTTAGCTGAAGCGGCACGCTTCAATCTTTGTTGCTCACTCTGTATAATAAATGAAACGCTATTGGAACAACTGTCTCAACTTTTCGAGTAATAAATAAAAAATTCCAATTTTTTCAAAATTTTATTATATGTTTACAAAAGGTGTTCTGGTATGGTACTCGACTTATCAACTTTTTTAAAATAGACCTATTCCCTGAAAAAAAGAGAATTTGGGTAACATTATTGTAGGATAAGCAAGAAACGTAAATGTTTTATTAGAAATACACAAAATAATATAAAGCGGTCTCTCGGTGAAAAATTTTGCTGCGATAGTTTTCGCTAAATCAGTGATTTTTTATTTTACTACTCTCGTCCATCTTCCCCTGCAATTAAAACATCACCCCTCGCACTTCCTAGAAAAAATTATTTCCCTGCAAAAAAAACATGAAGAGGGTTATATTGGATAGGCATCACGAAACATAGATATTTCAAATTTAATTATAGCATACTCGTGACCACTCGATTTTTCAAAACTTTATTAAATGTTTACAAAAGGTGTTTTGGTATAACACTAGAGTTCTTTTGGTTTTGTCATCATCAACATTTCTAAAACATAATTATTCCCTGAAAAAACACAAATTGGGTAATATTATCGGAGGATAGGCAAGAAAGATAAATGTTTTATTAGCAATACACAAAATAATACAAAGCGGCCTCTCGGTCGGAAATATAGCTGTGGTAGTTTTTGCTAAATCAGTGATTTTTTAAATTTTACTACCCTCGCCAATTTTAGACACTTCCTAAAAGTCTTCCTAGAAAAAATTATTCCCTGGAAAAAAAACATGCGAATAGGGTGGGATAGGCACGAAGCATAGATGTTTTATTAGGAATACAAAAAATAATAATACAAATCGGTACCTAAATTAAAATGTCCCCTATCATTTGGTTCAATAACTCCTTAAACAAACGAGAACAGATAAAGGAAAAATTTAATAGTACAACAAGTACTTTTAAGCAATTAAACATAAATACATCTAAAGTCCGTTTCAGATGTCCGTGCAGTAAAGGAATGTGCATACAGCGAAAAATTTTAAAGAGCCCCAAACGCAATTTCCTTTTGAAAACCAGTATTTAAAAACGGACAAATACCAAAAGTACGCTCCATAGCGATAAGGGTTTGAAAGGATCGCCTAGACTAGACAATAGTTAATGAGCTTATAATGGTTTTATTTACACGTCTAAAAGATACATAGACATGCAAATGAGTAAAACAATATTACTCATGCACATTCAGTACAAATTATTAAGAATGCATTCCAGAAATTTATGTAATTAAACCAAGTGTAATTACCAAGTATAATCATTATTCTTGATTAATTAATTAAATTAATAGAAACGTATTAGATCCAAGCTGAAATCCTAAAGTATGTTGAAATGGCGCGCTATTGGAAAATAGTCGAAGAGGCGCATTCCTTTACTGCACGGACATCTGAAACGGACTTTTAGTGCCTACTAACAAATAATAAATAGAGCGCTATTGAAAAAACTGTCTCAACTTAGCGGACTTTGAGTAATAAATAAAAAATTCCAATTTTTTCATTTATTAAATGTTTACAAAAGGCGTTTTAGTATGGTACTCGATTTCTTTTGGTTTTGCAATTATCAACCATTCTAAAATAGACCTATTCCCGGAAAAAACGACAATTTAGGTAACATTACTGTAGAATAGACAAGAAACGTAATTGTTTTATTAAAAATACACAAAATAATATAAAGCGGTCTCTCGGTCAAAAATCTTTCTGCGGTAGTTTTCGCTAAATCAATGATTTTTAATTTTACTACCCTCGTCGATCTTATCACAGCATTTAAGACAGTCACCGCTCATAGAATTCTTCCTAGAAAAAATTATACCCTGCAAAAAAAACATGAAGAGGGTGATATTGGATAGGTACGAAACATAGATGTTTTATTGCTATTACAAATACAAACAATAATACAGAGCGTGGTAGTTTTGCCGAATCAATAATTTTAATTATATACCATCCTCGTAACCACCAAATTTTTCAAAATTTTATTAATTGCTTAAAAAAGGTGTTTTGATATGGCACTAGACTTCTTTTGGTTTTTCACCATCAATCTTACTAAAACAGACTTATACCCTGAAAAAAACATAAATTGGGTAACATTACCAGAGGATAGGCAAGAAAGATAAATGTTTTATTAGCAATATACAAAATAATACAAAGCGGTTTCTCGGTCGGAAATATAGCTGTGGTGATTTTTGCTAAATCAGTGATTTTTAATTTTACCCTCGTCAATTTTAGACACTCTTTCTAAAATTCTCCCTAGAAAAAATTATTCCCTGAAAAAAAATGCGAATAGGGTGATATTGGTTAGGCACGAAGGATAGATGTTTTATTAGGAATAAAAAAAATAATAACATAAATCGGTAAATTTAAATGACCCCTATTATTTGGTTGAATAACTCCTTAAACAAACGAAAACAGGTAAAGGAGAAGATTTAATAGTACAACAAGTACTTTACAAGCAATTAAACAAATACATCTAAAGTACGTTTCAGATGTCCGTGCAGTAAAAGAATATGCCTGGGAATATGCATATATCGAAAAATTTTAGAGCCCCAAACGCAATTTCCTTTTGAAAACCAGTATTTAAAAGCGGACAAATACGAAAAGTACGCTCCATAGCAATAAGGGTTTGAAAGAATTGCCTAGACAATAGTTAATGAATTAAACCAAGGGTAATTACCATGTATAATCATTAAAAACATTAAAATATTATATAGATATCATATTAATAGAAACGTACTAGATCCTAGCTCAAACCCTAAACTATGTTGAAATGGTGCGCTTTAGGAATATAACTGCAGGCCCATTCCTTTACTGCACGGAAATCTGAAACGGACTTTAGTGCCTCCTAATAAATAATAAATGGACGGCGAATGAATAAACTGTTTCAACTTGGCGAAATTCGAATAATAAATAAAAAATTCCAAATCATTCAAAATTTTATTAAATGTTTACAAAAGGTGTTTTGGTATTGTACTCGACTTCTTTTGGTTTTGTCATTATCAACCTTTCAAAAAAAGACTTATTCCCTGAAAAAAAAACAATTTGAGTAACATTACTGTAGGATAAGCAATAAACGTAAATATTTTATTAGAAATACACAAAGTAATATAAAGCGATCTCTCGGTCAAAACTTTTTCTGCTGTAGTTTTCGCTAAGTCAATGATTTTTAATTTTACTAGCCTCATCGATCTTATCACTGCATTTAAGACAGTCACTCCTCATAAGATTCTTCCTAGAAAAAATTATTTCCCTGTAAAAGAAACGTGAATAAGGTGATAGTGGATAGGCACGAAACATAAATGTTTTATTACAAATACAAACAATAATAATACAGAACGTGGTAGTTTTGCCGAATTAATAATTTTAATTATGCCATCCTCGTAACCACTAAATTTTTCAAAATTTTATTAAATGTTAACAAAAGGTGTTTTGATATGGCACTAGACTTCTATTGGATTTTCATCATCAATCTTACTTAAACAGACTTATACCGTTGAGTGAAGGACCTAGATCCTTCACTCAACGCTTATACCCTGAAAAAAACATAAACTTGGTAACATTACCAGAGGATAGGTAAAAGACATAAATGTTTTATTAGCAATACACAAAATAATACAAAGCGGCCTCTCAGTCGGAAATATAGCTGTGGTAGTTTTTGCTAAATGAGTCATTTTAATTTTACTACCCTCGTCGATTTTAGACATTTCCTAAAAGTCTTCCTAGAAAAAATTATTCCCTCGAAAAAACATGCGAATAGGGTGGGATAGGCACGAAGCATAGACGTTTTATTAGGAATACAAAAGATTATAATACAAATCGGTAAATTTAAATGTCCCCTATCACTTGGTTGAATAACTCCTTAAACAAACGAGAACAGGTAAAAGAAAAGATTTATTGTACAACAAGTACTTATAAGCAACTAAACATAAGTAAATACATTTAAAGTCCGTTTCAGATGTCCGTGTAGTATGTGTAGTATTATCTTTGCGTGCAGTAAAGGACGGTGCATATAGCGAAAAATTTTAAAAAGCCGCAAATCAATTTCCTTTTGAAAACCAGTATTTGAAAGCGGACAAATACGAAAAGTACGCTCCATAGCAATAAAAGGGTTTAAAAGAATTGCCTAGAGCCCTAGACAATAGTTAATGTCTTAATGAGCTTATAATGGTTTTATTTGCACGTTTAAAATGTATACATGAGCGTGCAAATGGGTAAAACAATTACTCATGGACATTAAGTACAAATTATTAAGAATGCATTCCAGAAATTTAAGCAATTAAACCAAGTGTAATTACACTGTATACCTAATCATTATTCTTTATTATTAAAGTGTATAGATATAGATATCATAAATTTATTAATAGAAACGTATTAGATCCTAGCTGAAACCCTAAAGTATTTTAAAATGGTGCGCTTCTGGAATATAGCCGCAGGCGCATTCCTTTACTGCACGGACATCTGAAACGGACTTTAGTTCCTACCAATAAAGAATAAATGAAATGCTATTGGAAAAACTGTTCCAACTTAGCGGGCTTCAAGTAATAAATAAAAAATTCCAATTTTTCCAAAATTTTATTAAATGTTTACAAAAGGTGTTTTGGTATGGTACTCGACTTCTTTTGGTTTTGTCATTATCAGCCGTTCTAAAATAGACATTCCCTGAAAAAAAGACAATTTGGGTAACTGTACTGTAGGATAAGCAAGAAACGTAAATGTTTTATTAGAAATACACAGAATAATATAAAGCGGTCTCCCGGTCAAAAACGTTGCTGCGGTAGTTTCGGCTAAATCAATGATTTTTAATTTTACTACCCTCGTCGATCTTATGGCAGCATTTAAGACAGTCACTGTCCATACAATTCTTCCTAGAAAAAATTATACCCTGCAAAAAAAAACGTGAAGAGGGTGATATGGATAGATGTTTTATTAGGAGTACAAAAATAATGCAAGAGCAGATCTTGAGATGAAAATAGTTCTGTGGCAGTTTTGCTGAATCAATAATATAAATTTTACCATCCTCGTAACCACTCAATGTGTTTTAAAATAATGTGTTTTCTAGTTGTATTCTCTAAAACAATGGCACTTTGGCCTACCTTACATGTCACATCACAAACCAACGACTCATATTTCACAGGCCTTTGTGAATGTTGCACTCGAAAAGACCTTCAAAATCAGTTGGAGGGTCTGTCATTTTTCCTACGCAATCCTGCTAGAAGATGACTAATGGAAGCTTGAAAACCTGTTACAGTAATACCATTGTTTAAAAAAGTATTTAAACAATGGCAATACGCACCCGTAAACCATTGGGTAAATCATCACGACGGTAAACCTTCATTTTAAACTACCTATGGTAAATGTGGGGATTGGCTTAAACATTCTACAATCAATACCTGAAAGTTGTTAATTTCATGGGTTCTTTCAATAGCACACCATCTAACAATTTATCTTGTTTGTTTAATTGATATAGGCACAATTGTTTTGCTTTTACTTGTTATATTTTGTTCTTGTTTGTGTATTGTCTTTTCCCTCAATTTTAATAACTTTTTAGTTTGTAGGAACGGGGACGCAGTACAGTACCTATTAAAAAATCACTATTATTATTTTGTTTAAACTATAATTTATTCAAGGGGAAGTCACAATGCACATTTAAAGTGATGTAAAGTGAAACTAATAACAAAGATCAAGACTTTTCGTTTGATTCCGCATAATAGCTGTCACCTGATCAGTTGAATTTTTAATAGGGCCTCTAAGAGCCTAATTTTCTTGTTTTCTTATTTTTAAAACCAAATTTTCTTTAATAATTTGTTAATGTCAATCAAAAAATTATAATTTACGGGAATTTTATCTTAAATAAGTAACTTTTTATTTTACATAAGTTAAATAACAGTACATCGTATAAGAAATTTCAGCGATATTGGTACCAACAGGCTAAGGCCCTTGCTGATACAATTATTCGTACAATAACATCCTGCTAAATGAAAACTGGAATTTCCCTTCTGATACCTTTCCTTTTCTGAAACTACACTCTCTGAATGAACTTTTTTTTCGATCGTCAACCCCCAATGTGCACACGAAAAGGGGAAACCTTTTCCTTAGTATCAAATTCTACTGGTTAAATTTTTGGTAATGTTTATTCATCCACAGAAAGCTACAACCGTTTTATGGTTACGAATCTCACAAATAAAGTTCAGCCCCCTTTTGTTCACTAACGACGTAAAGTAACTTAATGCGGAATTTGTCTCTACTAATTCGTTGTAACGGAAAGAAATATTCTGGTGCGTTTGGTTAATTGGTCCTTGTTTCTGAGCCGTGCGTATTTCAGTACAGCGTATCATTTCATTTGAGAACAGAAACTTGCAATGCTAGATGGTGGAATCTTCGGAAATACTATTTTTTGTTCTTTACTAACGTGGGGTAATATTTTATGCGGTCTTGCAAGTAAGGTATATCACAAAATTTCAAATGAACTCTATATCGTTTATCTAATAATTTTGGGCAATTTATGGCCACTTGCCCCGGCAAATTTAAGCAGCTTATAACCCATAAAAACCATTGTCGCAATAATCGTTGTCATGGATTTTAATAACCACTTACGCTTACAAAGTCTAGCTTATATTTTTCGGTGCAAATGCTCATTAATGTATATAGATTCTGAAATTAAAGCTATACACACTACAATTTAATTAAATTTTGGTAACGGTTAATCCCAAGAATGAAAGAGGCCAGACAAAAAGGGCACATTGCGCAAATAAAATATAATAAACTGATAATAAATAACGAGGTATTCGAGATTGAACATAGTGATAGCAGTACACAGCGCATTGCGATGCTAAGAAGTGAGAAAACCGTTAACAATAACAGAACAGTGAGCGAAAGTTCGCCGGAGGAAGAGCCGCTAGTAGCACAATTAAGGAAAATAAATTAAAAATGTAAATAACTAAGCATGAAAGATCAAGACGAGAAGAATGGTAGCGACATTGGCAAAAGACAAGGAAATGAGATTGGTGGAAGGGAAAGGAATACAACAGGGGACAGAAGAAGAGAATAACTCAAGTTATAAGTACAAATGAGAAAACTGAAACAAAAGTGCCAAAATATAGAAAGATAGGAACTTGGAATGTAAAGAGCCTAACAGGTAAGGAAGAGAAAGTAATTACGGATTTTGAGAGGGCGATGGCTAATAGTACCACAGACAAATCAGAAGGGCAAAGGAATAACAGAAATGAAAAACGGGCATCTACTAATATGGAGTGGTATAGAAAATAAAGAAGAGCGCAAGCAGGAATTGGGTGTATTTTTAGTAAAATCATTAAAAGAAAGATAAGTAAACGGGACGCCATATCGGAAAAAATTTTAGTAATTGAATTAAAAGAGCAAAAACGAATTAAAACAGTAATTGCGGGATAGGGGACAAACGAAGATGAAAGAGGGAGCAGCTTAGCCTAACAGTGGAAACAGCCAGAGGAAAGGTACGAGTGATAGGAGACATGAATGTATAGGAAAAGACGAATAAACACACAAGGAAAATTTGGGGAAAAAGTTCAAAAAAATAATGGCTGCTGGATTTCTGCATAGTACATAATCTGATAATACACAAAAGCAATACCAAAAAAAGAATATACGGTAATAGATTACATAATAATATTTGGAGACTTTTTTGTGATAGCCAAAACTGAACCGAAAAACGGTATAGAAAAATGCACAGAGCGGGAGAAGGAAGAGAAGGATATAAACAAGGAAGCAATAGATATAATAATAACAGGTATAGAAGAATTGTGGGAAAAATTCTAAACATAGTAATTGAGGCAGCCGAAAATACATGTGGAATATACAAAGAAAATAGAAACAAACGCCATGGTGGACGGAAGAAATTAAGCAGCAAGACTTCGACAGTGCTATCAGACAGCTATTTTTCTAAAGTATTCCCGCCTTTAGGTAGCGCCTGGTAAACGCACCGATTAACTAAACCATCGTAAAAAAATCATAGTTGTTTTATGATCCAAGAAAGTAAAGCTATTACGCACATTTTTTATTTTACATCAGCACTTATGTTTCCCACATCCAATGATTACTTTTTAACCGCTTATTAGTTATTATCACCGATGAGGTAGCAAAGAAATGGCGTTGCGGACGAATAATTAAGATGGAGAGAAACATAAAGCAGTACAGTTTTTTTTCAGGACCAGACTATAGCATGAAAATGGAAGGAGTAAAGTAAAAGTTATAGGTACCTCCACATAATAATAGAACGGAAAAAGTATAGTGCTGGGGTGAATTCCATTTTGTTATACCTATCATTTGCTTTAAGTCCTTAATTCGTGTAAAATTGTCATTTGTATGACATGTTCGACTGCTGTAATCGAAAATTAACGGACGAGTTATTTGAGCATAGTCTGCCTCTCCAAAGTTTACCATTATAATTAAGCGGGTCACCGCCGACAGATACTAGTATACAATATTAATTCACGAAACAATTAGTTTGTCAAACACACACCTAATGGCCAATTGCGCATAGCGCCATTACGAGCGTAATTTAGAAAACGGGAGATGGGGTGTTTCGTAACGATTTAGCATCAGTTAGTTAAGAATATGTGTGCCAGAATATCACCCTGACAGCCAAAATTTACATAATAATTCTAGAGTAAACACCAAAGCAAACTATTCCATGACACACCGGGGGCCCCATAGACAAGTTTGCATTTGACATGCCGATTCGGTCTGCGTCGAAAGTGTGGAGTGCGCCACACGGAAAATAAAATAATGACTTTTCATTTACAATTTTATCTAAACGTCTCCCTCGTTGAAATGAGCACAATATGAAGGTTGACATTTACAAAGGTACACCGAGATAATTTTCACATATACGCTAGCGGCTACGGCAGCGTTTTGATATGTAACGCAGAGACCTCGGTCGGTCGAGACCATAATTAAATTCGCATGATCGTTGTAGCGCATAAAATAAAAAAACGTGTGCCAGTTTTTAATTGGAAAACGACACGAGACGCTTTTGTGACAAAGAACGGCCCTTAAAATTGACCACTGAACTTGACATCGCACATTCGCGTCATTAATCTTTCTGCTGCGCTAAAAACCTGGAATCTTGCCATTTACACATGGATGCAGTAAACGTTTCAATGTTACTATTTCTAATTATAGTCGTCCATTCAAGAGATGAAAAATTAAATCCGCATCGGAAAATGGAAATCGCTGTCAACAGGTTGGAGAGTGCTTGTTGAGCGAGCCGGCGTTCGAATTAACTATATAATCAATGTAATTTACTCGGTCATTGTACGGAAACATCAATTACATAAAAAAGCTTTTCTTTTTCATTTCATTGGCGCAATTTAAATAATTACTACAATTTTCTGAAACCGCTCGGGAAAAGCTCGTATCAATTTCCTTGAGATTGGCACGCAAAGCTATTATCTCGAGTATCCTTAGTGCTTGCTCTAAAGCACTACGTGGTTTTCGCTTTGTCTAGGGCGCCATTCGTCAGTCGACTCGAAATTCTCTGCCAACGATTAGTAAGTGCAGCCTCAAAAGCAACCCGAAGAAACAGAACTCAGAACGTTTGAACAAAGCCTTTCCAATTTGCAATCGCAATGACCTTATTTATCTCTACGCCATTTGCTTGACTTTTGGTTATACACGAAGATATTGCCTATGCTACATGAGAAAAGACTTCATATACATATAATGATGTAGGTCATTAGTATCTTAAAAATCAAAATATTTTGTGATCCCATCCGCCTACGTGCGTTTCTCAAAAATAAGCAGAACCTTGGGCGATTTTTAATTCAGATTGACTAATTTAGATTAAAGACAGCGCATTTAGAGCTGGATCTTCAATGAAATGTCATAATCTCAGTTTTTCTTTAATATTTACACCAAAAACTGAGTTTTAAGAACATTTTCCTTAAATCGCGTAAGATCATTCTGGTGAGATCCTTTTAATGGGGTTGATTTGTTCGAATTTATTTAGGATTGGCGTTTTTAGCGCATTTTTTGGAAAAAAAATAGCCTATTATTTTCGTTATGGCTGGAAGCAGGCTGGCGGTCCGGCTCAGATCTCGGCTATTACAATAGCTAGAGACTGCACTAAAAGCTTTCTGTTAAAGATGGCCGCGTTAACTAATCAGTACGGAAGTGCTGAAGGACCACGAGGTGATATTTTCTATTCAACACGGCCGGCCGTTTGAACTCGGCCGGCCGACTTGCAACTGGGAGGACTTTGAATTCGACTGACCGAGTTTAAACTCCTCGGCTTCTACCAAATATTTTAATTTTTACACTAAAAACTCACACTAATGCAGTGGTTCTCAAACTGGGTGCCGTAAAATTTTGGAATACATAATTAAGTTAAAATTACTTAAATAAAAAAAAATTAAACCAATTATAAAAAATGAATATTACTAATATTAGTTTTTTTAATTGCAATTCTGTTTTTTTTTATGTTTCTATTTTATTTATTTCTATGGTTAACCGAAGGGCGGCGGCGTTGCAGTTGCACTACACGCTGCTGTTAAATTGTAAATAGCACTTGTAAAGCGGCAAGCTAATACCATTGAATTTATAACTATAAATTCAATGCTAATACGTATTATTAACAATAATCTTAAATTCATTTTATTTATTTTATAGCATATGTTAAAATGACATTTTAATAAGTACGTTTCAATGAGTAGGCTAAATCGCTCTTTAACCGGGAGGGTAGATAAAGTGATCACTTTAACCACTAGGATAGATAAAGTGAAACAGACGATTGTGCATTCTAATGACATCTGTCATTCCTATTTCAAATGTCATACAGAGTACGATATAAAATGACCTCTGGAATATATTATGACAATGGTTACTAATTGCAAAAAAGGCAAAAAATAATAGGGCGCCGCGAATTTTGTTTAATAATTTTAGTGGCCCACCAGACAAAAAAGTTTGAGAAACAATGCTCTAATGTACACTCTAAAATAAATAATCAGTGTTTCTCAAACTGGGGGCGCGTTATCCCTGATGTGTGCGAGGCAAATAGATACCTTTACAATACTTACATTAGGTATTTTTATGGAAAATGGTATTTGACGAATTCTTACAGAAATAAGAAGGTACTCGATAAAATTCGACTTTTTATGCTGATGAAAGCACCGATGTTGCACAATGTTTCCAAATGATAGTGTATGTGCGATTTATGATGGTGCTATAAAAGAAGACATCTCGAATGAACTAAAATCGACCTCAAAAGCCATTGATGTGATGGCTGCAATATCCGACTTGATTGAAAAACATAATATTTTATTGGTCATATCATTTTTTTGGCACCGTCAGAAAGTTGAGAAAAATTCACCAAGGTATTGTTAAAATAATTCTTTGATCTTTGAAAATAAATGAACGCCAGCCCATTTTAGATGACATTTTTCGGTTTTTTTTGGCCATAACTTCGCTATTTGTAGACCTACAAGAAATTTTGAAAGGAAAAATCACCATCAAATTCTGCATAACTTTGTCCATTTAATAGTGAAAATTTAAAAAAACTCACGCTGTAATTTTTTAATAATACGTTTGTAGTAACAGCAGCTTTTTTTAATAGGGGGCGTGAGCAAATTTACTTTTAATAAAGGGGGCGCCATGGAAATGAGTTTGGAAACCACTTCTCTAAATAAAGCTGACAACGCTTCAACTCGGCCGGTCGAGCTTAAAGTCCACCGACCGAGTTGAAAGTCGGCAGGTCGAGTTCGAAGTGGGCCGGTCGTGTTGAATAAAAAATATCACTTCGTGGTCCTTCAGCGCTTCCGTATCCGGGAGCGTCAACTGCGTAGTTCAAAATATAGCTCCACGGCAAGCGTGAAAAAGTCTAAGGAGCAGAAAAAATTAAAGTAGAAAACGGTGAGATACGAAAGTTTTTCTAGTACACTTAATAAACCACGTCTTTAAATTAAAAATTAATACGCATAATAATGAACAAAATATACACAATGAGCGGCAAAAATATGGTAAAAATCAGATGTTGGGTAAATAAATGCTCACACACGTCTTATCATAATTTTATTTTGCGATTTTTTGCACTAAAGAGATAATATACAGGGTGCTACTTCAAAAAGTAGATTTTGATACCAAAGTTAATTTTTTAAATAGAACAGAATTGTTTAAAATCCATTTTCGTATTTTTATTAGGTGTAGAATTTGAAACAGAATTCGAAAATGGATTTGAAAAAATTCTGTTCCATTTGAAAAAATCAATTTTGTGACCAGTCTTGTCAGACCTTGTATCTTTCATGGAATCTAAGCTAATTACAATTAAACCTCAGATTAAACGAACTCAGTGGGTTTCCACTATTTATGGTGTTAACGTAAGTTGCATTTGAAGTACCCGTTATTGACAATATTAGTAAAAATTATTGACCGATTTAAATTTAAGTAAGAGATGGCCACCTCTACCTAGAAAGTAATTACTCATGTTCTGTGCTAAGTAGAAATATGTTTAACCATTTCCATAAGAAATTTCCATAACTATAACGAAATGCATATCTAAATGTCCGAATATTTTCCGTATCTATTTTTATCAATAAATATCGAAAGTTAACCATTTCTGTTGTTGTCATTGCATTGGACAGTATAAGTTCGTAGACCCCCTTTTTTGACGTAATTATTTCAGCTAAGGGAGATCCGTTAAGCAAACCACCGTAAAGAAATAGGTAAAGAGAGAAGCGATTGAACTAGTCATTTGGTTTTATTTTGTTGATGCAGTTTTCTGATTGCAATTTGCACCGAAATAACAAAAGAGAGCTCATTTGTCAACCAAAAACCAGCAACAAGGTTTTAATTTAAAAAAATCCCCCGCGGCAGTTAGACAAAATGGCAAAAAGATTAAAGGAATGGGATTAAGGGAGATGGATAAAAAAGCAATGAAGAGTCAGGAAACTACAAAAAAACAAATGCAAAAGCATGAAGAATGCGATAATCAAAGTGGCTGAGAAGGAGGTGGGATAGAGGAAAAGAGCAAAGAAGCCATGGATAACATTTGAAATGATTGAAAAGAAAAAAGGAATTATAAGTGACAAAATACATTCATCATTCGAGATTCGAGATGTGGACTTGGAGGAGGAGATTGTTAAAAGTAAAAATAAGAGGAGCGGGGGAAGAAAGACAACGGTTAAACAATATTACAAAGAGAAAGAGAAACTGGGTGAGCCACGTGTTGAGGATCAATGGAATGATGAGAGACGTATTTTAACGATTGGTGGAGACGGAAGATGGAGGGAAGCGAGGAAGAAGAAAAAAGGAATGGATTTATGATCTGAAGAAGAGAACCGGCTATGTGGGGATGCAGAAAGAGGTCAGTAGTTGAGGAGGAAGGATGTCACCTAAGAGCTTGCCAAGTGGCAGAAAACTCAAAAAAATATTATTTCATGTAATATAGGGCAATTCTCAATTGGTCCATCTTTAATCATCAATGAAACTCGCCCAATTAAATTTTTGGCACAATGTCTAAATAAATACTAAAAGCAGAAAGGAAGAACTCGATTCATCAGATTCTCAAAATCTGGGGGAAGTTTAATGCTCACGGCAAATAATATAAGCAAATGCGCCGGTTTTAATAATTTATTATTTAGTTGCTTGCTGAAAATAGCAGCGAAAAACGTATACACTTTTATGTGTTTATTCTGTGTTGCATCGTTAAAACTTTAACGTCGATGCTCATAGGCCTTTACGGTTTTCATTTATATAAGTTTCTGCATTAGAAATTTTCCACTGAAAGTCTAATGTTTTTCATAAAAACTGTATAACGGATAAACAAAACGTAACAATTTGTCACGTGGAATCAAATTAATTAAATTGTGGCAATGACGAATTACCAACGCGTCGAAAGCGAAATTAAATAAATTTAAACAAAGCGAAAGGAATAGTAATAAACCCATTTTACGGCGTTTCGTAGTACTTAATTAATTAACAATTAAAATTGAAATTTGCGTTCACTCGCGAATCATCTGTCAAAAATGTAATTTGGGACGACTAAAAAAGCTCTCGAAAAATCTTGTTAGATGCACGTCTTGGGAATACGTGGAAAATTACCTAACGCCGTACAAAGCTCGGATAAAACCTTCTTTCAGATCAAGTCTCGTCACATGGAGTCTTTTAAAAAAAAGATCAATAAGCGCGAAATTTTTAACTAGGCGCCTTTTGGTTATGGAAACGTTGAATTTGTGCGCCTTCGTGGAACAATACAAAGAACAAATTGAAATAATCCTACCTTAATCCTGCATCCAGTAAAATTGTAATTAGCATGTAAAGGATATGGATTAGAGATGAGCGCGAGGCACCAGCTGCGCGGTCTTGTAGTTTGAGATAAATAACCCAAAGCGATCGGTGCGATGCCGGGGTAGGGAATGTTGGGATTAACTTCAATTCCCGATCCAGATTCGCTCTCTGCAACAAAAAAAAACAACACAATTAGACCTTCTTTTAATATTTAGACACTCGAAGAACCAGAGCACTTCACATGTAGCTCTAGTCAAAATGTTCGTTAGGATGAAAAAAATTAATCAAACGAGAAATGTGTTTCTTGTCGCCCCCTTTATTCCAATGTGCCTTTTATTCGTACCGCGAGTTTCCGTGATAACCGCGCAGTTTTGTTAATATTTCAAAAGTCTATCTCGATAGGATGTCGGTTTTCGTGTTTCGAATGTAAAAAATCGCCGCAATGCAATTTCGACCGAAACGCTTACGGCCCAAATATTTTGTAATCAATGCGCAAATTGGCTCCCGGGCGTATGGTGTTCATGCTGTTTAATTTTCCTCAATCAACGATCGAGTTGTATAAATGCGCCCCATTGGAAACTACAATCGAAACGGGTCATTTGAATGGAAACACGCGCATTATAAATAATGCATTAGTTAAACATCCCCGGGGTATTTTAAAAGCTTGGCACTTTTAGTTTTCATCCATTCCACACTTTTAACAGGTCATGGGTACTACGCTATGACGTTTAGAAACACTACTAGTCCGTACACCGTAGGAAGTTCCCGCATGTTGTTTATTTCAGGGCGGAAACATAAACAAGAGGAAACACCCCCGCTGAAAATTAATGAAATAAAAGCAATAACAATAGTGAGCAAGATGTGTTTTTGTTGCTTACTGGTGTAGCTGCGCAGGGAGAAGCTAATTACATTTCGCATTTAAAAGTGTTGCAGCTAGTTTCTCGTTAATTAAATTAAGTTTCTTCAAGTTCAACGCTTGCTTGCTTCAGTTGATTATTTAGATCAAGCGGACTAACGAATAATTTTAAAGACAAAATTATTACCTTATTTTTGTACGCTACTCTACTCGTCTTGGGGCTCATTTATCATTAACTTTAAATCTGAAATATTAACTTTAAGCTACAGAACTCTGTGAAATGGTTTATTGTGTAAAGCAGGGGCGATAAAATACTTGAGCAGTTCGTCGCCTAAAAAATAATTACCATAGTCAGTGAAGGACAAATCAATTAAACGCGCCAATTGTTTACATTTAGTGCCAAGTTATTCCGGTGCGTATGCAACAGTAGCAAACAAAGGGGATTGATTTAAGTTCTTATTTTTTAATTACTCTTGTGTTTGTCCATTTGTTGTTAACTGTTGGGTAATAAAATTACTTAATTAGTAATACTATTATTATTAGTTATTACATGAAATAAAATGCAATTTAAACTGTCTACACCCGAAATGTCAAATTTGAATTTGCTATTCCTAGGTAAGTTTCCTTCTTTTCACTTTGTACGCTGAGTTTCTGTTAGAAGGAATGTTCCAAATAAAAAAAGCCTCAAGCCCAAAACATGAAATTCAACATATACCTATAAGATTCGATCGTACTCGTACCTACTCGGCCTTCATTATTCATAAATCATCACCGATATTTTTCGTTTAATTGTAATTCTTACCGCCGTCGAGCAATATACAACAAGAAGAAGAAATATTTTCTTATATTATGCCCAGTGATTGGACCGGTTAACGAGATTGAGGCCACAGATTTACTTTTACACTT
This sequence comes from Photinus pyralis, assembly GCF_008802855.1. Classification (NCBI taxonomy): domain Eukaryota; kingdom Metazoa; phylum Arthropoda; class Insecta; order Coleoptera; family Lampyridae; genus Photinus; species Photinus pyralis. Next base: position 19,076,597 of record NW_022170819.1, read on the forward strand.
GTAAAATCCAATATAGAGTTCGTACGCGAGATACAATCTGTTCGTCGTTTCGTAAACACGGTCAACCAATAATAAATTAAACGAAACGATAAAATCTAACAATACACACGAAAAAATTCCTTCAAGTTCTGTCGTTTGGTGTAACGCATTCGCGGCTATTAATAATAACGCGCGCATTCCGCAAATTGTAAAGGTCAAGACGTCTAAATTTCGAACATTTCAGCATAATTGCGCACGTAAAAAACACATTTTCCACAAAACAGACTTGGGCACCATGAAAATTGATAGAGAACGGAATTTTGAGGGTTTTCTCAAAGAAATTGGTGCTCCTGTGGACATTTTCCGATACATAAAGCATAAGTTTTAGTTCTTGGATATTAAAATAAATTATACCTACGGTCGCAAATTAGTTTTTTCATATTTTTTCTTACCAAAACACCAAAAACCTGGGCTCGTCCGGGATTTGAACCCGGGACCTCTCGCACCCTAAGCGAAAATCATACCCCTAGACCAACGAGCCAGTTGGAGAAAGTATAGTTTAAGGCGAACGTGTTTAACAATATTAATTAATTAATAACAAATTACACAAAAAAAACAGGGCTCGTCCGGGATTTGAACCCGGGACCTCTCGCACCCAAAGCGAGAATCATACCCCTAGACCAACGAGCCGTTGTGAGTGTTTCGTTGGGATGAGTCATCCTAATTTTTCATTTTCAGATGAAACGCATAAATATCTTAATTAAAACCACAATTTATAATGTGTAAAATAACTGATACAAATTCGTTTTTAAGAGAAACTGGAATTAGTAAAAAATGGAAATTTGGTAAATTTTTAATGGAACACCCTGTATATTTTTCAAAAATTGAATAGATTTTTCTTTCTGATTTCGAAAATGTAAAATAAAAAAATAAAAATAACATTTGCTTCAGTCGAACATTCTGAGTTTATTAACAATACTTTGCTTAAATTGGATAACAGAAAAAATAATCATATGCAATATTTGTAAATTTTGGTTACAACCTGTTTATTAAAAATAAATATTAAAAAGTACACTTGGTCTAGGTTATTTCCTAATATAATAATTAATAATAACATTAATAATGCAATTTTTTTAGTTTTAGAAACTGCACCATGTTATATTTTTGAAATCAGAAAAAAAGATCCATACTATTTTTGAAAAACACACAAAGCGTTCCATTAAAAATTTACCAAATTTTGAGATATTCATTTGTTTTTTTTTACTTTTCTGACTATTTGTGATAATAAACCCAGTAAAGTTTGTACCTACTTGGTTTTTTTTCTCTTAAAATAAAAGCGCTGTCTAGATATACGGTATAACCCTCTACGTGCAGTCTATTGGCGAAAAGTAGATCAATTTTATTCCCAAAAGCAAGGCTAAGAACTTTTTACTTACATTTCTGAGCATTTTGCATTTTATTATTAAATTCACATTAAGTATCTGAAACCGGGAGCAAGAACTGTTATAGCGACGGAGCGCTAGGATACATCTCAAAAAGTCCATGTACCTTGGGTCCTATTTTAGTTGAGACTATAGCTGTTTTGAAAGACCTACGGTTTTCGCGACCCTCTGCCACTTTTTTGTTTGTTTGTGAGATACAGAGTGCTAACGAAAAGTTTGACGTTTTGGGATGTTATCATATCTTATTATGCATGTAAGATAGAAGAAAGGTAAAAAACTGCCCATTCTAGATATTTAGAATCCAGTGACGTAGTCAAAAACCACAGTCTCTGAGATTTGACCCAAAGTTGGTATTGTGTTGCACACCCTGTATATCTTAACGTAAATTTTTTGCCGAAAATAATTTATACACAAACGCGAAATTGTTCAATTTTAATAGTTGATATAATTCCGAATACCAACGAGCTTTCTTTATATTTGATCATTTATGAGCACGCGATATTGCCTGAAATTAAGCAATTTTTGAGAGCGGGTAAACTGGGTTCCAAGTCCGCTCTTGTCCCCCTCTGGTGGTTACGGCCCTGGCTACAGGGTACTACTTTCTTATTTCTTATGGACGCAATGTGACAAAAAAGAAATTCATGTTCATTGAGCAAGATCTAGTTACCCGTGTCCGTGGAGTTTTTGTTGAGAAAACATTTGATTTTGAAACTTTTCTTGTAAATTTATGTAAAAGTATAGAGTGCCACACGTCATAATTTTCTTTTTTGTCCGCTGTCTCATTTCATACAAGCATTGAGTAATTAAATATCACGCAACGGTTCAATTCAAATATGGCGTCCATAAGAAATAAGAAAGTAGTAGCCTGAAGCTTCTGCATCTAGCGTGTTATAATTCTGATTACAGATTCAGATTCTGCGAAAACAGTGCTAACGTGAATCCCCAATTTCCGATCATTTAAGCCAGGGAAAAAATGAAAACGAAGTTTCAGGGGCATTATCAGTTTGGTATTTGTGTTAGTCCGTACCTAGGAACAGCATATGGTGAAGTGATAATTAAAATTTGATTAATAATTCTTTAGAATTGTGAGAGTGATCAAGACTGCTTAGTTTCTCAAATTACCTTCCTTTTTTACCAAAAATCGACTGTACCAAAATTTGTCGGGAAAACACTTTTTCTTATTAATTTTGGTGTGTAGAATCCAAAACGATTCGTACTTTTTCGATTAGACTTCTCAATCAAAAGTTAGGGGTAAAAAACGAAATTCGAGAAAAACTTCAAAGGGCTGTAACTTTTGATCTAGTAGCCCAATCTTGGAACTGTTAGAAATTATGGATTCTACGGGCCACATTCTATAAGAACTTTTTTTTCCGGGTCGATCTGAGACAATTTTTTTCTCGGGGCTCGAAAAAATGCAGTGTATAACCTTCCTTTTTTACCAAAAATCGACTGCACCAAAATTTCTCGGGAAAACACTTTTTCGTATTAATTTTGGTGCGTAGAATCCAAAACGATTCGTACTTTTTTGATTAGACTTCTCAATCAAAAGTTAGGGGTAAAAAACGAAATTCGAGAAAAATTTCAAAGGGCTGTAACTTTTGATCTAGTGGCCCAATCTTGGAACTGTTTAAAATTATGGATTCTACAGGCCACATTCTATAAGAAAATTTTTTCCAGGTCGATCTGAGACAATTTTTTTCCGGGGCTTAAAAAAAGGCAGTGTATAACCTTCCTTTTTTGCCAAAAATCGACTGCACCGAAATTTCTGGAGAAAACACTTTTTCTTATTACTTTTGGTGCGTAGAATCCAAAACGATTCGAACTTATTCGATTACACTTCTCAATCAAAAGTTAGGGGTAAAAAACGAAATTCGAGAAATTTCCGGACTCAAAAAAGGCAGTGTATAACCTTCCTTTTTTACCAAAAATCGACTACACCAAAATTTCTCGGGAAAACACTTTTTCGTATTAATTTTGGTGCGTAGAATCCAAAACGATTCGTACTTTTTCGATTAGACTTCTCAATCATAAGTTAGGGGTAAAAAACGAAATTCGAGAAAAATTTCAAAGGGCTGTAACTTTTGATCTAGTAGCCCAATCTTGGAACTGTTTGAAATTATGGATTCTACGGGCCACATTCTAAAAGAAAATTTTTTCCCGGTCGATCTGAGACAATTTTTTTTTACTTACAGTGCACAGAAATTCAAATCAATATGGCTCTTCTCAGAAAAATCCGAGCAATGGATGGGTTAAGTGATATGGTTAACAATCTCATTTGGTCAAATTCGGTTAATTCGGTCTCTTTCCACTCTCATCTACGGAAATAAATTCTTAAACAATCCGCTCTATTTCTGATATGTACCCATTCATCTTTAATTCACCTTCGAGCACATGGAAATGAAACTAGAGGTATTCGGAGGAACGCGATACCATGGGCATTTGGATAGTGGGAAATACGATCCGATAGAAAATTCGGGATTCGCACATAATTACAAAGCAAAGAAAAATACACCCACTACAAATCATTCTCCCTCACGTGAGGTAGTAAATTACTGTAAGTTAAAATTTTTCTAAAGTGATTATTAATATTCGGCACACGGAGATAAAACCCTTAGACAACGTATACAAAGAACGATAAGTATCAATATGGTATACTTTCAGGGCAGACGAATAACTTTTTAGCGCCATCCATAAAAGTGGAAGCAACAAATGAAATAATGGGTTCGCGCTGGAAAACCCCACGCAAGTGCGGGTATAGTGCATTTGTTCCAATGTTCTATAAACTAATGTCAATATAGGTAAACCATAAAATTACAAATTTTCCCTCAGAGCTCTCAAATCAACCTCAAAGACAAATTTTCGATGCCGACTATTTTTTCGTATATAGGTATTTCAGATTAATAAGTTCGCCCATAAGGGCTACAGTTCCTATTTACGAAAATACCCTAAAAAGAAGAGTCGAATTGGGAATTTGTATTACTACCTTCAACGTTCAAACATCTGTTGGTTATCAATATCATAATGTCACCTGATAAATTAAGCCTACATGTACGAGCGGCATGAGTCATTTATTCCGCAGGTGTTGCATCAGATAATTTCACTAATTAACACAATAGCAACGACAGCAAACAAAAATTAGTCGATACATATGTTATCTTTTTGCAAATCGAACATCTGGAATTAGTTCTGAACCTGCACCATTTTGTATACCCACAGCGTAATCTCTGCCATTACAGAATTTTGAACGTTGAAATCTAAATGTTCTATTCCCAATCTCTAATAAATATCACAAGAAATAGGGCAACTTCCAAGCAAATTATATGTTTTTGGACAATCCATTGGGAACAGCCCAAATTAGTCCAAAACTAGAGAAAATATATCAATGGCGCATTTTCAAGTGTGACCGTAAAGAAATCAAAAACATTTTGGGTTTCCTACCTTTGCTGTTACTACTTGAATAGTCAATTCCCATTTTGCACTCACATAAAACACAATTTAGTCTTTTCAAAACGACATAATAATTTCGGCATTACACTAAAACGCGTACGCGACTGAAATGATTGATGGAATTTGAAATGAAAACGTCTTCTTATTAATCCAAACTGATTGCGTATACTTCCCAAATTTGTAAACAGGTGACCGCGGACCTGCGCAGCACCAATTCGTTTTCGAATTTGGTACCGAAGATAACGTTCTGGACTAAATCTGCCGTTCTTGATCGAAATTCATAAAAAATTGTTAGGAGGGAATGTTTTCAAGACAATATAATGGAAATAGCTTTTGAAAGATTTGGTGTACATGTAAATAGTCGGTTTTGAATCTTATTGAGGTACCAATTTTTACGTTATATCTGAAATTGAGACTTACTTAGATCGAACATTCTTTAATAAGAAAGATTTCATACACACAGCTACCTTGTGTTAAATTACTTTCTGTTGATAGCGCATTTTTGTAATAAGTAATAGTATACAGGGTGTAGAAACGGTTTACTCGCCATAGGGATTTTAATGCCAATTTCACTATATGGAAATATTTTTTCTCCTAATTAATTTAAACCAAAGTTGTAAATGGGTTTCTTGTAGCTTGAAAAATTCTGCGTCTGCTCATGCCCTCATTTATTACTTTTCAATTCGGGAAATCGGAAAAATAAATAAATTAGGATTTAGTATTTGCGAAAAATCGAATGTTCGTTTCAATAATTACGAAAGGAAACAAAAATTAGATTTATACCTATAATTCTAAGTTATAATTTCCTCAATTTCTTCGACTTCCCACAACAAAAAATTACAAATGGGCACATGAATAGTCACAGAATTTTACAATCTACAAAAAATGTATTTACAACTTTGCTGTAAAATAATTAGGGGAGAAAATATTTCAATACTTATAAAGAAATTACCATTGAAATCCGTAAGGTGCGTAAACTGTTTTGGTTTCTACACTCTGTATAAAGCTACAAAAGGGTGGTAAGCTCGGTGGTAAGTGAATTTTACTAGAAGACCTTACCACCCGACTTCCTTACAATTTTTTTTGCACGATCGAGGGCAATTAGTGAGTTAAGGTGGTGGGTATGCAAGGAAAAATTAATTCCGGATGAAAGTCGCCACATTATTTTAAAACGGAATTTTTAGTATCAAATAGTTCATGCGGTTTAGTTACTTAGTATCAAATAGTTCATGCGGTTTAGTTACTAAGCAACGCAACGGTTGCTAAAGGATCATGTCAACAAAACAATTAAGGCTCCTAAACCTTACTTATTTTCTGATGGATAAAATATATACAGGGTGTAAATCGAAAAGTGGAACATAGGCGTTTAACTTGGGAAATTACTTTTTCTTTGCGCAAAGGTTTCCTAATTATTTTAATCAAAAATTCTTCAAATAAAAGTTATAGAGATATAAATTCAGCATCTAAATCATGTGAAACGATTATTATACCTCTTCTTGTACGCGAAAAAATTAATTATAAAGATTCTGTTTTTACGAGTTTTTAGTCTAAGTAGCCATCCACTATGATAAAAAAAACATAGTCCACTGTCCATGGCTACTTAGATTAAAAACTCGTGATTACAGAATCTTTATAATTAATTTTTTCGCGTACAAGAAGAGGTAGAATAATCGTTTCACATGATTTAAATGCCGAATTTATATCTCTATAACCTTTATTTGAAGTATTTTTGCGTGAAATAATTAGGAAACGTTTGCGCAAAGAAAAAGCATTTCCCATGTTAAACGCCTATGTTCCACTTTTCGATTTAAACCCTGTACATTTTCAGTTGTATTTCTCACTATTTTATCAAACATTCGGCAATAAATCCACTTACCAAAATCATGTTAAGCCATGACTAGTAAGGCAAAAAGCGCAGATTCAAACGTCGAAATCAATATCAGTTTATGACAATTGGCATTAATTTTTTTTTTAAATGTGGTTCACTGAGGAAAAAGTATTTATAATAAGCAACGTTTACAGCGGAAATAGTTACTCAAGTACGCGAAATTTGTTTTTTTTTGGGCGTCCCATTCCGTCTGTGTGAAGACCTATTTCAATTTTTCAGGAAATTTCTTTTGCTAATTGAATTTATTGCCGAATTTTTAATAAAATAGTGAGATATACACCTGAAAATAATCTAATTCGTATACCATTAGATGAGAAAAAAATCTTCTTTTGATTGGTGTCGTTACAAACCCCTAAGTTAACATGGGGAGCAACGATCTGCAAAAACGTTTTTCCCATGTTAATTGCCTATATGTTCGGTTTTAAATTATTCACCCGGTATGTGAAATTCCTTTTCAGTGGTGATAACGCAATCTCAGAGGAGATCAGCGATGTACTTGGTGATCCTTCATAGGCTTATAAATTTTTTACCCCATATTTTAA
>NW_022170819.1:19083994-19178757 GCF_008802855.1 Photinus pyralis
TAAAATCAAGTATTTTCTTTAACTTTTCAGTGTAAGTAAATTATACTTTTTAGGATTTTAGTAAAGAACAAATTTAAAGATACCCAAGCTTTGGAGTTTTGATGACTCAATTGACAAGATATTTTGAACGCTTGGTCCATTTGGGTAATATTTGTTTGGGTCACCTCTGACACAAAATTGCGTTATATATTTCCATTAATCCACATCAAGCTTGAGCATTACTTTTCGAAAACGGTTAGCAGTTCATAGTTTCTTAACATTTTACAATGGTTTCGAACCCTTTTAGGGTTTTATTTTCAATGAGGTACCATTTCTCTTTAGTTACTCTTTCGTTTCAAAGAGGTACATTTCGAAATTTTTCATTCAGTATTTGCGAACACTGCTTTTTAAGCTCTCCCCAGTAACGAGAAGAAATTTTAAGGTGCTTACAGTCCCCTAACATAGGCCTCGGCTCTCGGGGTCGGGGTACTTCTTGCAAGCTTCTGAGGGTCAAGAAGACGTGCAAGTCCACAATGTGTTTATTGCGTTTTAGAATAATTGGTAAATTAACGGTTAATAGTTATTAATTAGTCCCAACCACTTACAAAATTCAAAGGAATTAGTACTAAGTGCTCCCTGGTATCTTTTACCAAAAGTTAATTCGTATTTCACTTCATTTTCGTTTTTTTTTAATTTATCAGTTGTTGCATGAATGTTGAGATTCAGTAAGAAACTCGTACATATTGATATGTAGGCAGCAGGAGAGCATGCACCAGAGAAAGTGTAATGTAATGTTAACTAAAGTTATCGCAAATATGTTATCGTAAAAATGCGAGGGGCTTCCTTTCACCAACGTCAGATGTCAGAAATAATCATTCAAATTAATAGATTAATATTAATATATCTATGTTCAAATTAAACCGCTGTAAAATTGAGCCCTGGCCCTAATGAATTAATTTTGATTTCCCCCTTTAGTTGTTGGCGTTTAGTTTCCCAATTATTGTTCTTTTCGGGCGTATTAAGCGGTTGGTGGGCATTCTGAAATTTGAATGCCATTTAATGTTAATACCTCTGAATATTGTATTTTATAATCAAAGGTTAATACTACCAGTTTTACAAATAAGCACAAACAATTATCTTATTAATGGCACAGATTACCTACAGATCAGCTTAAGAGTGATCTACCCAATACTACATACCTATACCTACACATTCCATTTAGACTCTGTATATAAAAAATCAAACAATGAAACAAACATATTTAGTTTTCAAAATGCAAATATAATAATAAATGGAAGTAATACATCATATGCGCGTGTAGAACTGAAGAAGAGCTAACTTAAACAATAAAGCGAAAATATGCACAAAAAATAAGCGATTTTAAAGAGAAAGCTACTATAAATGAGAATAATTATAAACAAAAACAGATCATACAACTATAGAAGAGGACAATTGAAACTAAAGACCTTTAAAAGCTTTCAAGAAATGGAAGACATTATAATCTGTTAGTCAATGATTAAAGTCGGCAGCTGTCAATAAATTCTTTATGATGTCATTTGCTTGATCTTGTTGTCCCAGCATGTTACGGCTTCGTAACACATAAGACATTTGTCATGCTTATCAACAAACGCACATTCTTTAAGGAGTTTGGCACATTTGGACTCGTCCATCTTTGGATATTTAATTAGACAAAGCCCAATCAATGGGGCCTCATTAACTTTTCCATCAGGACCTACTGCTCCAACCTTTTCCATCATACATTTATCGAAGCACTTCATCACGGAATACTCTGGCCTTTTACCAGTACTTGCAATTTCTTTCACGGCGTCTTTAGAAAGGCCCTCTTGTTCGGCACAGCTCATGAGGTTGCGGGCCATCTGCTCCTCCTACGGTTGTTTGATTAAAAGAAATTATTGTATGATTCGAAATTTACTCACATCATCTTTTGCAGAGGTTTGAAGGGAGACGCCAAGTAGTAGCACGAAAGCGATGCAGTATTTCATTTTGTAGAATTGAATGTCTCTAACAGACTTTCGGCCTCCTTTTTATATGATCGCTACAGAAGTAGAGGTACTTACAAAATCAAACTGTAATGTTTTTTTGGAACTAGCAGACCAAAAAGTAAACACAATTTATTAATATTTTTTATTTGAATATCATCTGGTGACTATGTAAAATCATTTCAACGAATGTGACGGAGCAAAAAATGACAATGGCATTGAGATGGACAATAAGAATGCTTCTAATATTTAGAAAACCTTGATTCTCTAGATTACTTAATCTGTATTTAAATTAAGTTCAATCGGTACAATAAACGTAGGTAGGTAATTATAAAAAACCACGTTTCAGTTCTAGAAGTGATGTTTAACCTGGTAACTCTAATGACAATTCAAACAAATTTACTACAGCGTAGAAATAGAGAATCAAACAGAACTTTCATACCGAAATTCTCGTGAACAGATTGGGCACTGTACGAGGAGATGCTACTGCTCAATAATGCCCTTCTCTCTTCCTTTGAGGAAAGATGATAGAAACACTCCCTGGTAGAATAATGAGCTAGGAAAGCTCAGGAAAACCACCAGAAGAGTCTTTAATAAAGCCTCACATCACCATGGCGATCAACAATGTTACTACGGCCTTAATGAGCTGAAGCCTTATGGGGAGAAAACGGGGACTAAATCCCCGCCTCTCCTATTTTGACCTATCTTGAAGTGTCCAAAGCGGAAGTAAAATCAGCCCAGACTCAACCAAACAGGCTGCAACAAATAACCTGTTCTAGGACCTATTACTGGAGCATTAGTACTACACCTACATCTGCCATGGAGGTCTTGCTGGACTTCCTCCCTCTTCACTTACCGGTAAAGAAGGAAGCAGAGAGGGGACCAAGATAAAAAGGTCTCCTGAAAGACGCCTAATCTTATGCAACCAAAATAACTTCTTGAAACAAATAAAGTTCACAGAAAATAAATCTCTTAAGCTCCTTTAACTGTTATCGGCACTATACCAATTGTAAATATCAACTTTTTCTTTAGTCGAATACATCGCACACGAACCGAAATTAGAATAGGGAAGTCAAAGCAATAATATTAAAATTAATATGACAGGCAAATCCTTATTTTTTGTTGTAGGTAGTTACTTTGGTTGCATAAAATTAGGCGTCTTTCTGGAGACTTTTTATCACGTAAAAGTAAACATACGAAATTATCCCTATGTCTACTTCTACATGAATATCACTGTATATGTTTGGATAAGTGGCAGGATAAGTAAAATCAAACAATGTTTTAGCTATCAAAGTACAAATTTCTTTGGTTCAATGGATCATACTAGAAAGATTCAAAAAATAGTAGAAATTTCAACAAGAGGTTCTAAGGAATCTACAAACATTTCTTCCTTTACTGCAACTGCACCCTCTAAATTCTCATTGGCATTCTTATCACAGTCTGGGTCGCTTGGCATATTTTCGGCGCAGTCCTCAACTCCAACAGACAGCGATTTGGGCTGCGCATAAATCACTTGATCCTCCTTTTGGAAATTGTGTGAAACCGGATCTGATCTGTCAACCTCTAACGAATCCGGATCCATGGTCGAAGGTTTGGAATCGATGCCTCGTCTAAAAAGAAAAATGAGAAGTTTTAGTAGTTGGTGACGAGTTCTTACGGTCGAGCCTCCGGGATTAAAATTGGCCCAAAGAATCTTGTCGCAATTATCGGGGTTTCTGAAGTTTTTGCAGGTGTTGGCAAATGCAAAGAACGATGAGATCTAGGAATGTCGTAATCGGGTTCTGATAGCCGCCTATATCTTATTGGCATCACTTTCAACCACTAAAAACACCTTTCTGTATTAATATAACCATTAGAGACCAATACCTCTTCATCTGTTAGCGTAGGAGTTACCAAACTGCTGGTAACGCCAGGTTTTAACACTGGCGCACAGGTAACCTTACAGAGTTTTTCTAGGAGTTCATTAAGCCCCTCTGAATGTCGGCTGCAACTATCGGTTCCGATGATAAAGTGCAGCTGTTTGGATTTTGGACGCATTTTAACATCATCTTCATTTTGGACTTCGAATTTTTCTATTAACTCCTTTACTTTCTGCTTTGATTCTGAAGCTTCCTTTTCTTTATCTAAATCCTCGAGAATTTCGTCTATTGATTTAATTTCGTTATTGTTTAAGCTGTCAGAGGGTGAAAGTGTAGTGCTCGATGGCGATAATTGTTTTGGTGGTATGCTTGGTTTAACTTCCTCATTTTTTCTATCTGAAACAACTTAATGAACGAGAGGAAAAAAGTATTGATTTCGATAAGTCCGTTTGGGACTTTCTGTCGAACTGCTTTTTCTAGGGACACGGTCAACTCGCCACCGGACCACTCGCCACCGACTGACTAGCCAATGGGACAACTCGCCAACGCGACAACTCGCCAACGCGACAACTCGCTAACGGGACAACTCGCCACCGCGACAACTCGCCAATGCGACAACTCGCCAACGGACGACTCGCCACTGCGACAACTCGCCAACGAAATATTTTTCCCTGTTTAATGTGTCATACAAATGCATCCCACAAATGCAATAGTCAATTTCCCTAATTTTGTAAAAAAAGTTTATCGAAAAATTGTAGTCAATATTTGAATGAAGACCCAACCGCCTATACCTGTTTCTATTACTGCATTTTGATATAACGACATCTTCTGCAAATTATTATTTGAACAAAAAATTTGACAATCACATCGTTATTTGAACGACACATTAAACAGGGAAAAATATTTCGTTGGCGAGTTGTCGCGGTGGCGAATTGTCCCCTTGGCGAGTTGTCGCGTTGGCGAGTTGTCCCGTTGGCGAGTTGTCGCGTTGGCGAGTTGTCCCGTTGGCGAGTCAGCCGGTGGCGAGTGGTCCGATGGCGAGTCGCCCTTGGCGAGTTGACGCGTACCGTTTTTCTATTACACGTTAAACGTCGACATAGTAGGTTGGACAGTATTCCCAAACTAACAGTTTACTACTAACCTTCCCAGTTTTCGACACATTCCAATTTATCTACATTAGGGAGAGAGTTTCTTGTTGCACGTTGACTGTTCGACTTCAACCTTTCCTACAATCAAAAATCCAGCTAAAAAACGATGGCAGCCTATACGCACAAACCTGTAAGATACACTTGCGCGACTCCAAAATATCCTGTAACTCCTGCAGCATCTGCAAATCATTTTTGTTTTGCTGTATCTGTTTCTCTATCACCTCATAATCGATCGCCTCATACGCTACGTCTTCTTGAGCATCAATTGACTTCGCCTTCCTTTTCCAAACCCGCTTCAAGAAACTCGCCGTCCTACTTTTCGGTTTCTTTTTCAATTCCTCATCTAACTTTTTATCATACTTTCGTAAGTGACGGAAGAGAAACTTACTTTTTTTTCTTTTGTTTGTGTCTTCATTTGAGGAAGCTTGACTAAATGCGTCTTCAGAGTGTTTGCGAAGGTGCGGACGTGGAGGTAGTGAAGGTTCAACCTTCAAATTTTCAGGATCCTCATACAATGCCTCCTTTGGGTTGTCGATAGCGCAGTATAAAAACTCATTGTCCGTAATCACATATTGATCGTTGCTAACTTCGTGCTCTGTGTCTTTGAATTTATCAACCGTCGAGTAACCATCCTCCAAGGACTGCCTTGAGCATCTGTCGTACATATGATCTACATTGCGCTGATTCTCTGTGCGAATGTGGGCCTCCGTGTTATGGTTTTCTTCATCGACTTCTGCACTTGCAACGTAATGCTCATTGTCTACACTCACACCAATATCGTTGTTCTTCTCAGAAGAATTTTCCTCGAGTATCACGCTGTATTGCGGTAATTGCTCTGCGCTTTGCGACTTCTGTATTTCGCCATTTTGATCTTTCTGAGTAATTTTCGCTATAGCACCAGTGGTAACACGATAGGTTTGTGCGCCAATTTTCTGGAGACGCTCGATTATGTCTTTCGAGGATGGGGAGTTGCGATGAGGCATTGTATTTTGACGGCATAATCTTCCCGGTTTTTGGTTTGGAATGGGAAGATCGTCCAGCGAGTACCTGAAGTGACTCATACGATTTGAATTCGATTGTGGTTGGGCGATTGCACTGAGTAGTGATTGCATCCATTGTTCCTGTTGAGATCGATCTTCCGCTCGCTACAAGACAAGTTGAAAAAAAATCGACTAAGAAAAACTTACCAAAATGATTGTGCTGGCACGGCACTCGATTTGAAAAACGCCACTAACTGACATGGCCGGTTTTACGTTGCAGGGCGGGCAAAGATTAATCGAACCCTTGCAAGGACTGAGGGATTCGTATTCGTCCTTCGACCGGTAGTAAAGTAGCAGCCGCCCTTCCAGCACAAACCAATACTTTTTCCACGGCGAACCCAGTCTCTACAAGTTTATTACAAAGGAAAAACAATTAAACTGGAGACACTCACCAATTTGGCTTTCTTCTCCAAATAACCCGAAATGCGATGATTTGATTGCGGCGTATTTGCCATTGTTGGCTCATCGAGCGACTTCTGAAATAAAGACTTTGTGTGTAAGCGAAAGTATTTAGACGCATTATTGTACAATTGTGCATTATTATTAAAATGAAAGTAAGAGAAGTTTTAATATTATGCAAAATATATGGTACGGTTATTTGCTCGTGAAAAACTTTCCCATTTAAATCTACTTATAAGCATTAGATTTCACTATAATACCTATCGGTCATAATTAATCATAATTTAAAATTAGCTTCAATCTAGTGCAGCACTTTCTGCATTTTGATCATCGACAGTTTAGAGCACAAATTGTGAAATTTTGCAATTAGCCAGTTTTGAATCACCTACTTACCTCGGACCGTAAATGAAAGAATTAAATAAGTTAATTGCATTGTCTTTGCTAATCACTTCAGTCCGGTCACTTAACTTTAATGTATTAGGTGTTATTTAATGGATTAACAGAGCGCAACATTGGGCTCAAACTAAAAGACTAGCAGAAGAAATTTGTATGACATAATAAAGCACCTAGGTAATAATAGACTTACACAAATTAACAAGATTACGTTCGTAATTTTAGATTTAAAAAAGGCGATCATTTCTCCTTTGACGCTATACGGGGCTAGAATCCAAAACAATTCGTACTTTTTTGATCAGACTTCTCAATCAAAAGTTATAGACTAGAAACCAATTTCGAAAAAAAATTCAAAGGGCTGTAACTTTTGAACTAGTAGCCAATCTTGGAACTGTTTGAAATTATGGATTCTACAGGCCACATTCTATAAGAAAATTTTTTTCCGGGTCGATCTGAGACAATTTTTTTTTCGGGCCTCAAAAAAAGGCAGTGTACAACCTTCCTTTTTTACCAAAAATCGACTGCACCAAATTTCTCGGAAAACACTTTTTGTTATTATTTTGGTGCGAGAATCCAAACAATTCGTACTTTTTCGATCAGACTCTCAATCAAAAGTTATGGATTCTACAGGCACATTCTAAAAGAAAATTTGTTTTCCGGGTCGATCTGAGACAAATTTTTTTTCGGGCCTCAAAAACAGGCAATGTTATAACCTTCCTTTTTTACCAAAAATCGACTGCACCAAAATTTCTCGGGAAAACACTTTTGTTATTAATTTGGGTGCGTAGAATCCAAATCAATTCGTACTTTTTCGATCAGACTTCTCAATCAAAAGTTATAGACTAGAAACCAATTTCGAAGAAAAATTCAAAGGGCTGTAACTTTTGAACTAGTAGCCCAATCTTGGAACTGTTTGAAATTATGGATTCTACAGGCCACATTCTATAAGAAAATTTTTTTTCCGGGTCGATCTGAGCCAATTTTTTTTTCGGGCCTCAAAAAAAGGCAGTGTATAACCTTCCTTTTTTACCAAAAATCGACTACACCAAAATTTCTCGGGAAAACACTTTTTCTTATTAATTTTGGTGCGTAGAATCCAAAACAATTCGTACTTTTTCGATCAGACTTCTCAATCAAAAGTTATAGACTAGAAACCAAATTCGAAAAAAAATTCAAAGGGCTGTAACTTTTGAGCTAGTAGCCCAATCTTGGAACTGTTTGAAATTATGGATTCTACAGGCCACATTCTATAGGAAAATTTTTTTCCCGGTCGATCTGAGACAATTTTTTTTTCGGGGCTCAGAAAAAGGCAGTGTACAAACCTTCCTTTTTTACCAAAAATCGACTGCACCAAAATTTCTCGGGAAAACACTTTTTCTTATTAATTTTGGTGCGTAGAATGAACGGGCTGGTGCAGTACCTCCAAAACTTCCCCGTTAATCATCAACATTTTTCCGAGGATTCTTCTTGGTTCAGCTACCAGAGCTATAAGATACCGAATGCAAACAAAACGAACTAAATATATTGAAAACTGTAGTAGTTAAGGCCTCGGACGGACGGGCGGAGAATGTGACCATAATAGCCTTCAAACATGAGTTGGAAAATTCGCTAAAAATATCACAAAGACTATAAAGTCCTGCTTCTAAAAGAAAGTGAACTTGTTTTAAATCGATTGTAAAATTAATATTTCTGAAAAATGAGAAAAACTATGCACAGTAGCCAATCAACCAAAAAATATAGAAAAGGCTATAATCTTGCCTCTAAAATTCATAAAAAATCGACATATATTGCCTAGCGTTGGACAAAAAAATCGAAATCAAAAAATGATAATCGATAATCGGGTTTGTTGTTTTAAATTAATCGATTATTTGATTAATCAATTATTTAAATAATCAATTATTTGAACAATCGATTATTTGATTATAATTGATTTTGATTAATCGATTATCTGATTAATCGATTATTTGATTAATCGATTATCTCATTAATCAATTATTTGTAATAATCGACTATCGATATAATTCAAACCTGTAATCGCCCACCCCTAATCGTCAAAACGTGTTTTTAGTAAGGGAAGCTCTATTCTAACTGATAATAGGGATGATGGCCTTACTCCAGATCATGCAGAACCATTAATTTTCATCGCATGTAATTCAGTTTACGTTACATAGATTGCCTAATAATAAGTGTATCATATATGTTATTCAATAAACAATATATTTTCATGGTACATTATAAACGAAATTAGCTTTTTATTTTACCAAATCGTAGTCGTAAGACATGAATGCCGAGACGAATGCAATAAGTGCATAATGGTAGGCATTAAAAAAACTAAAAAAAATTAACTAAAAACAAATAATAAATCATCATCATTATAAACAGTGACAGATGTAGACAATTTACTGTTTAGTCACAATGAATAAATAAAAAATTATTTAAAAATTATTTAAAACCCATTTTTTGTTTATTTAATTGATTGTGTTTAAAGGAACTACAAGCAACCCTCTATTTCCGCCTAAAGGAAATCCCTTTCCTTTCTGAAATTACGTACCCATACCTAATTTTGAAGAAAATTTGATATGACATTACAATATGAGGTACTGGTACATCAAATATTTTTCGTTACATGACCGATTATGGTTAAGGTATCCACAAACAACCATGTAAAATGAAATTAGGTAAGGTTTTAGATTTGTGATATTGAAAAGCCAATAAAAATGCTATAATACTTAGCACATACCGAGGCACATACCTCCCCATTGGAGGCCTAAGGAGGTGACACTTTTTTTAATATGAGTTTACTGCAATTTTATGAAAAACGTGCTTTTCTTCAAAATAACTCCAAAGAAATTGTCCAAAAGCACAAATTTGAGCATAAAGAGCCCAAAATTAATAGCTTTTAAACATGCATTCACTAGATGTGATACAGTTTCAACCTCAGTTTCAACATTTTATAATAAGAGCAAAAAAAATTTTTTTACCTTATAGAAAAAAGAGCCGATGAAAGAGAACAGGCCCCGAGATAATTTGCAATACCACCAAAAATTGTACAAGGCGGAAGGTACTGTGCAATATTATTGTACGGAACTGCTAAAGACATAGATAAACATAGAGACAATTAACTTTCACGAGATGGTTAGTGACAAAACTTTATTTTATAGCCGAGGCAGAAGCCAAATTATAAAGCTTCTGGAAATTCTGAATTTAATTTAGACGTCAAAAATAACATGCTTAGTTTCTGCCGACGCGGTCGTTTCCATGTCATCTGTGCTGAACGTCATTTTATATCGTACTCCGCGTCCCATTTGAAATAATAATGACAAATTTCATTAGAATGCACAATCATCCGTTTCAGTTTATCTACCCTTACGGTTAAATAGCGACTTAATGTTCTCATTCAAACCTATGAAGATGTCAATTTAACATGTGCTATAAAATGAATGATATTATAAGGAGTGGCGTCCGAAACTATTTTTACAACTTAATCCGTGTGTTCCGTCTTCGTTATCTAATTCACCGCAAATACATGTGTGAGGAGCACAGATACGAAGTACAATAGAGATCCGAAAGGTATATTATCCATAAGAGTACCAAGGGATTCTGAGCAATGCATACAACCATCCATTAGATTCTGAAAGGGAAGCAGCTAAAAATCTTGATCTGTATCTTTTGATGCAGTTAGAGATAGGTTGTCAATACTTTGACTTAGTGTGGTGTCACACTATGCGTTTTTACCGCTCCCGCTAAAACGCTCCTGTTTGACGGGATGATAATATCACACGTTATTAAAGGGTACCAGTCACATATATGCGTTTTCGCCGCACCAACCGGATGCAACCGCATCCTGCTGCCGCTGCGCAGGATGACATGACAACCACAATGACATGAAACCACGTGTTGTTGCACGTTGGTTGTCATCAGTTGTCACACTGAGCGATGCAACCGGGTGTTTTGTTAGGTTTACAATGTTTGATGTCGGTTTATTCATCGAGTGCGTGCATGCAAAAACTGCACTGTGGGAAAAACAATCTAAAGAGTATGTAGATAAAAACTGTAGGGAGGAATCATGGGTAGAAATTGAATTTTTGGACATTCGGTAATATACAAAAAAATTTTTCTTGTTCATTCGAATTTTTTCATAAAACTTCGCGAACCTATTATTAGATTCTCGTCCTGAATTAAAAGGATCAATCTAATATTGACAATATATCTGCTTTCGCAATAGCCCCTCCGCCTCAAGCGCACAAACCATCTTTAACAATAATTGAGACATGCCACTACTTAGACTGCCAAAATATAGCAAAAACGCATCCCTTTAAACCGGAATAGTGTGACAAGTAGATCTCATCCTGTCAAACCGCATCCGTTTTAGCGGGAGCGGTAAAAACGCATAGTGTGACACCACACTTATGCCTTCACAATATCCCAATTTTGTTGATCTAAAAAGGAAATTCAAGTTCCAAATTAGTCCATTCATTAATTCCATCACAGCAATCTGCATCCAAATGTATGAAAATTATATTCATTCCAGGAGAAATATTGTCAAATTTCGTTGAAATATCTTTATTCTTTTCGGAGAGGAAGAATAATTCGCATTTTGATGTGTTAAATTTTGAGTCCGCGAGTGAACGAGTCAATGATTGTGGTAAAATCAGATAGAATGACATCTTGGTTTCATAATCCGCCATCTTTCTTGATCAGTGCACATAGGGAATCACCGTGTAGAATTCTGAAAATGGCTTCATTTTATTTACCAGCGAATAAAAAGTTACATAATCTGATTAACGAAAGTATAAGGTACATCCCAGCTCCACCATTATATTTTGATGTTGCAGCGATTCCCATCTATTCCACCACTTGAGCCTGTGATTGTTTAAGAATGCAATCCTCAATTGAATGGGAGAGTTTGTACGCTGCAGTTGGTCGAGCGTCTTTCGGGATCCTTTTGAGGATTCTTATATTTCCTTTTACCTAAATGTTGTAGTGTAATAATAATGTTGTAGTGTAATAATAATAATAATAATCATGTCGTTAATAAACGACATGATTATTATTATTATTATCCTCAACAGGTGAAATGATGACCAAAATTTATGGATTTGTGTGCTAAGCTCCAGTGCCTCTTGATGTCACTTTTCTTATAAGATTTGTGACATATTTGGACATTCAACTTTGGGTGAATTTATTGCAATACCATGGATTGGAGTCCGTTCCTAAGTGTATGATGTCAGTTGAGGTTAAAGATACGCATTTGCCGTGAAACCAGTGAAAGTTTTCGCTTCTTCGTTTTCGTAAACTAATTTCTAGTTTTGTATCAATAAATTGGATACTGCAACCCCATCACCGTCGCTTTTCCTTGTTGTGGGACGAATTTTCCTTTATGAACAAATTTACGCGAAACGTCGAACGTTTGGTAACAACATTATCCCGACTTTATCCGTGTTGTCAATAACAGTGTCTAAATTTTATTCGCCCTTTCGATGGAAGCGATGGAAGGGAGCAGGGATGGGAGCTATTCAATCAATGAGCCGAGGCATGAGCATTTCATTGTTGGGAATTGAAAAAAGTTTCTTTTGGATATTAAAAACCAGGGATAGGGAGGTAGGTATTAGGCTCAGTTTTACCAGTAGGAAGGTAGTACAACCCATTTGTTATTAATTTGGCAACTCGGTAACTGTTGTTATATAAATAATGTGAAATCGCTTCTTATTTCTCTCGTTATTTCTTTTGAAATTAGTTACAAACTTCCTCGTTCCATGCTCAAAAGTATTAAAGTAACTGCAATCGACAAGGCAGAAGTACGAATTGTTTGGATTCTACGCACCAAAATTAATAAGAAAAAGTGTTTTCCCGAGAAATTTTGGTGCAGTCCATTTTTAGAAAAAAGGAAGGTTGTACACTGCCTTTTTTTGAGGCCCGAAAAAAAATTGTCTCAGATCGACCCGGAAAAAAAATTTTCTTATAGAATGTGGCCTGTAGAATCCATAATTTCAAACAGTTCCAAGATTGGGCTACTAGGTAGTTCAAAAGTTACAGCCCTTTGAATTTTCTTTCGAAATTGGTTTCTAGTCTATAACTTTTGATTGAGAAGTCTGATCGAAAAAGTACGAATTGTTTTGGATTCTACGCACCAAAATTAATAAGAAAAACTGTTTTCCCGAGAAATTTTGGTGTAGTCGATTTTTGGTAAAAAAGGAAGGTTATACACTGCCTTTTTTTGAGCCCCGAAAAAAAAATTGTCTCAGATCGACCCGGAAAAAAAATTTCTTATAGAATGTGGCCTGTAGAATCCATAATTTCAAACAGTTCCAAGATTGGGCTACTAGTTCAAAAGTTACAGCCCTTTCAATTTTCTTTCGAAATTGGTTTCTAGTCTATAACTTTTGATTGAGAAGTCTGATCGAAAAGTACAAATTGTTTTGGATTCTACGCCCCAAAATTAATAAGAAAAACTGTTTTCCCGAGACATTTTGGTGCAGTCGATTTTTGGTAAAAAAGGAAGGTTATACACTGCCTTTTTTTGAGCCCCGAAAAAAAAAATTGTCTCAGTTCGACCCGGAAAAAATTTCTTATAGAATGTGGCCTGTAGAATCCATAATTTCATACAGTTCCAAGATTGGGCTACCAGTTCAAAAGTTACAGCCCTTTGAATTTTCTTTCGAAATTGGTTTCTAGTCCATAACTTTTGATTGAGAAGTCTGATCGAAAAAGTACGAATTGTTTTGGATTCTACGCACCAAAATTAATAAGAAAAACTGTTTTCGCGAGAAATTCTCTCGGTAACTGTTGTTACATAAATAATGTGAAATCGCTACTTATTTCTCTCGTTATTTCTTTTGAAATTAGTTACAAACTTCCTCGTTCCATGCTCAAAAGTATTAAAGTAACTGCAATCGACAAGGCAGATGTATGCACCTGGCTATCCAATATAAATTAAGTGCATTGTCTTTTGTTACTCATTGTTGTATTTGTTAATATGGTTTACCAGAGCATAAAGTTGGGACCAGATGTGGAACGTTACAAAATAGAAAACGAATAAGGCTGTCTCGAATGCTGTTGATTATCGCCCTTTCAAGGGGGAACAATTCAGAAATACCTTCGATGGGGTGCAAGGGAGGTACAGGTAATATACTGTTACGCTAGGCTAGCTCTAGCACCGTTAGTTGCAAAATTGCGCTTCCGTAAGATATATAAATCGTTTATACTCACGTCACGTTCCGGTCCGATTTTTAAAAATTTAAGATATGCGTATCTTACATAAAAATGCGCTAATATGCGTGAGTTCATTGAAATATGAAATCGCATCGCAAAGATATGCCTTTCTATATGTACATTGTTGATACCGAAAAAAACCCATGAACATCAGGAGGACGAAGATAGATGTTTTTCGGTTTAAAGTGGAAAACCTCCATCAGTTTGATAAAAACTCAATCGCCGACAAAACAAGCGCACATCCTGTTGATTAGGAACAAAATAACAAAAATGAAAGACACAAAAATTGCGCAATATTCCAAACTTTTTCTCTTATTTTTTTTTGAAAATATTACACTCACCGAAGTGTCTTCCCAATTATAATCCTCACTGGTGGTTGCCCGAAATAGAAGCAATCGCACATGCACACCTTTCAGACCACTTCACCTATTATTTGCGGGACGGGTTTTTCGAATGTGTGTAACTTTAGCGTGAAAAAATCCGAGTAAAGCACAACAAGGACGATACACGCGGTGATGCATTTGCTTCCCCTCGCGGAAGTTACACTTCCGCTCTCTCTTTCTAATGTATAATATGTAGATCAGTTTACTAAATTAATACAATACACCATCATCATCAGATTATTTTAGTGTTTAATTGGCACTTTACAAGAACGGCTGATGCCTTTGTCTTTCAGTACCACGTTCAATGATCCGGAAATTTGAAGCCGGAAGCATCCTTCTTATTTTCGAACAAATGGATGGAGTGCTGAAAATTGGAAAACGCTTGTGGTTTTTAACCTTTTATTCGACAGAAATAACATGATTTACCTACCTATAGGCTATACGTGCAATTGAACAGTTTTTACCTGTCAGCAAGTTTGAATCTGCTCTGTGCCCAAAATTTGGGATGTTTCAAAAATTTTAGGCGTGCCTAGAACAGCTTTGCTTTTGATACTTACTCGTGAAATAAAGTCAGTAGATCGTATAGTAAATCGTAGGGGATAGGTGTCAGCCATTTTGAGCAATTCTTGCTGATGCATTTTCCGCCCAAAATTTTGTTATATAGCAAATTGAGTCGACGTACTTCTAAAGTTCTAAGTAAACTTAATCGGCTATTTTTATGCACTTGAGATATTACTGATGAAAATCTACCTGATGAAAAAAATTTTGTTTTGGCTTTTTGGTCTACCTAAAAACATTGTAATTTTAAATGTAAGTTTTTGCAGCAAATTACTCATATAAGTCGAATGTAGACGTCCGGTGGGAAAGCCCCACCAGATTAAATAAACAAAATTTCATTTCATTGCAAAAAATGGATATCGCGATGACAATAACTTAAAACATTTTAATTACATTTTGTAATATTTTCACAATCATTTAGACTTTAGAGGTTTTTGATTTTGGTATATATGTTACCGCTAATGTTAAAAAAACGTTAATGTGCACATTGGCGGGTTAATCTGCAGATTAACTGTTCAGATCCGTTAAAGTTGCGAAATTTCCTTTAAATTAGTAGCATTCTGTAAGATTACCTAGCTAGTTAATCTGCACAAGATCGTTAAAGTGCGAAAAAGTATTGAAAAGAGCAATACAAACACGTGATTCACTTATACAATAAATGATTTCATTGCAGTAATGTTCTAAAAAGGTTTTTACTACATACCTACCTAATTTTAAAAAAATGGAATTGATGACGATCCATACTCTTATGTGGTATCTTCTTAAGTATCAAAGAGAAAATGAAACTTCATATCTTCACCACATTAATTTAATAAAATAAAATGCTGACATATACATATATTAGGTAAAATATGTTTTCGCAAAATAATGCCATTATTACCTAAAGCCTACAAAAAGTCAATTATTGAACAGCTGTTAGCGAGATGAACCTTACAAAATTCGTCTTAGTTTTAAAGTTTAAATTGACATGATAACTTAACAATGTCCATATTGTTTTAATTAATAACATCCTCAAACCAAATCCAAAAAAATTACTGAAAAAAGGGAGATTAGATTAGCTAATACATGATTTATACCTACAAAGGGCCCTCTAACTGTGGTTAATTAATTGCAAAACTAAATCATCTTATTCTATAACTATACATATACGTTCAGATACGAACTGAATATGGATAAATGGCCAAATTTTATTATCGACAAAGGCCAGCAACATAGTCTTACAGTCTGGTCTTGAATCGACTGTAATATTTAAAACTGCTCTAAGTTAATTAAATTCTTGTAATTATCATGTAAATGAAAAATCTTGGCACTCTTAGTAATGTCAAAGGAATGATTGGTATGGTCTTCAAAACATGCGTAGTAAAATTAGATTTGCAATTTAATAAATTATCGGCCTTATAATTGCTTTCTAGTGTTCATTTATTCGCTCTGTAAAAGTACGAGTGGTCATACCGACATAAATACTGTTGCAACTACCACATTGTAACTCATACACCCCCGAACTCGTTAACCTCTCTAATGTATCTTTGCTTTTGCAAAATTGATTACTAATGTTCGATGGAACAAATATTTTTGATTTACTAAATTCTTTTTGAATCAATTAACAGCTATGAAACCCAAATGGTGGATGCTTCCAAAATAAGTTCTTTTACAATCGTCATCTAATGTTAATTCACAACAATTACGTAAATCTAGCTTATATATCTTCTCTTATTAATCATACGTGCCACAAGATTTGGATCATAACCATTATTGAGTGCTACCTGTTTAATTTAACTAATTTACTAATTAAATTTATCAATTTTCATGGGAATTTTCAAAGCTCTGTTAATTAAAATTAATTAAAATCTGCTAATTTATGAGTTAAATATTATCTGTGTATAAGTAGGTTTTCTATACCTATACTTGAAATTCAAATTTATCATTGCAAATTAGTAGCCTAGATACCTTTGAAAAGGTAAATAACATCGTCAACATATCTGTACCAGACTATCACACGTCTTTTAAACAGTAAAGCTCTCTCTAAATTATTCATAAAAACATCAATTTATAATGGTGAGAGACAGTCTCCCATATTCAGACCTGAATCTTGTTTGTAAAATTTACTATTAAATTGACAACAATTTTGTTGTAAACAAACATTAAACATCATTTCTGCAGTAAAATCATTTGCTTCCGCGTCGCTCAAATTACTATCATTAAGGTCAGCTGCGGCGGATTTAAATTTAAATATAATTTTTTGCGCCCCTAGGCACACCGAAAGATATGCGCCCCAAAATAATCTTTAAATTGAAATAAATTTTAAAATAAAAATCAAATTATAATATGAAATTTTGAAAACTAATAAGTATGAAAAGAATCTATATACCAATTCCAAATTATTTCACAATTTTAATTAAACATTTTTGTCATTTATAACTTGTTAGGGGACTTATTTTAAAACTTAAAATGTTACCTAAAATAAATATATTGCAAAAAATGCCGCCTCCTAAAGCTGCCGCCCCTAGGCACGTGCCTAGTGTGCCTATATGTACCTAAAACCGCCACTGCTATATTACCTAAGATGGGAAACAAATTCTTTGTGTCAAAACTGATAAGAACAGCATGCTTTGGGACCACTACATGTTTAATTTTATTGATTAAATCTATAGAGTTTTTAATTGTAAAGTCTGAGTTCAAATTTACTAAGGCCCTAAAGTGCGAATTAATAATTTTGACAATTTATAAATTGATGAATTAACTTGTGAATTTACCTACTCTCAATGGTATATTGGTAAAGTCACGTGAGGAGGTTTTATGTAATTTTGGTAAGCAATGCATCAAGGGAGGCCTGGGGTTCTTCTCGATTGTACTTTTACATTTGAAAACCCATTTTCGTTGATGAATTGTTCAACACAAATGGTAACAAGAACACAAGATGTTGTCTTCCCCAAATAGATTCTTAACTCTTAATCTATTTGGGGAGGACAACATCTTGTGTTCTTAATATTACAACCCAATTCGAGATGACGGAATTCAGAAAGTACAAATGGTAACGTTTTAGTTTTTACTATAATATTACAGTTAAACTTTTTTGAAATTTACTAAGTTTGAAACTATCAGTTTTAAACCAATTAATGATTCTATTGAATAGCTTTTGTATTTTAAAACTCGGATCATTACCACCAAAATTAACTTTATAGAGTATAGTTTGAATAGCTAGGTACTCCCGAGGGTACTCCTAGTTTTTCAAAATGAGTAAATTGCAAAAAAGTTTAACCAAAGGGATGCATAAAAAAGAAATTTGAAGAAATACACAATTTAAACATCTCAAATTGTACAATAAAAATAACGTATCGTGTCAAATGCAGAACACGTCAAAAAAGATCAACCCCTGTAATGTAATGTAATCGAGGTTTGCTGTGAGTGTGAATTTTCTAAAAAAGTACACAATTTTAATTCAAAATGGAACTTTATCTGTTGCTTATATCATTTTTAACACCAGTAAGAAACGTTTTGGAGGGTAATATATTACCCTCCAAGATTATTTAAACATAATATATCCATGAATACAACTAGTTGGCGCACCACAAACTTTACACGTAAACGAAAATGTTTTGAAAAATTCTATAATTTGAAAATAAGATGGGATTTTATTTTTTGGAGGTTATTGAAGGATCCCTTTGAATGATCCAAATAGGTGTCAGAACGTAAAATTGTAGACATTTATTGTGCATGTGTTGGGAATTTGGTTTTAAATACTTTTCACGTGCACGTACCCATATAAAATCCTCTGTTTTGAAAATTTGTATATAAAAATTGGAATTCCAAGATTTCAAAAAGTAGAATTTTAGAAATTATTGAAAATCTTATACGATTGAAAGGTAGAATTTTTAAGAATATCATGAGTCATGACCCCATTTCTTAAAATCAAATCTCAAAGTGTTATAATTTCAAATGAAACATTGCGAATAAATTTTAATAAATGTTGTGTTATGTTTGTAAACTTATGAGATATATTGTAAGTGATGATAGGCAACATGTTATACAATGCAAATTTAGAATATCAATGGTAGCCGGTCGTTCTATTTGTATATCATCCTACCATTGAGTAATTAAATACAGAATAAGGCTATTCTCTTTAATCTATTTTAATGCAAATAACGTAATGGGGTCGGCCTTAAGTTAAGGCCAAGGAACTACCGTGTACGAACCAAGAGGTTTTCAAGTTTACTTCCTTTTGGCATTGATTATACAGTGTGTATAATCAATGCTTTGAGTAACAAACGTTATCAAATATTAATTATTCAATTGTCATTTTATTTGGGTAGCCTATATTATCTTCATGTATATTGAACAAATCGTTTTGTTCTCCGATTTTAGATTCTTGGTACTTGGACTCTCGCAAAGGCATTTCCTCCACAAGTTCATTATTTCTCTAATTAACTATCGTCACAAAAATTATCAGGTAAATTAACAGTTTACCGATAAACGTCAATGTCAAGCAAATGTGAACTAAACTTTAGCTAGCATATAGTACTTATGCTATTGATATCATTCTGACCTAATTATGGTCTTTCCTTAATTACACGATTAATTAACATAATCATTCTTGAAGAGTATTATTATAGCAGGTGTCTTATCTGCAAAGGGATTGGTCCACAAGGACGATAATAGGCCCAACTTTATACACAGAATTTCTTATTGTTATTATTATTTGTTATTGTAACGGATTTTTACTTATTAATTTTACTATAGGTATTACGTCCCCCTAAGCAGAGCTGGGCAGAATACTTTCCAAAAGTATTTGAATACTAAATAGTAAATACTTTACACAAATCAAATGTATTTGAATACTAAATACTTTTACGTCCAGCACAAGCGAATACTAGATACAGATACATTGAAAAGTATTCAAATACTTAAAAAAATAAGTATTCAAATACTTTAGAATGTATTCGAATACTTTCAAAAGTATTCGAATACTTTCAAAGGTATTCGAATACTATAAAAAGTATTCGAATACAAAAAAGTATTCTAATAATACACTCAAATACATTAAAAATTTAAAATAGTATACTAGATAAAAAATCAAGTTATACTTTGTATGGGGTTTTCTTTTTTATATTTCTATTGTTATTTATATTGGTATTTAAGGGGAGTAAAAGTGTATCATTATTATTATATTATTATATAGGGGGTACCTACCAGGACCTTTCTTATACTCGTACCAGTTATGTCCTTAAGAATACGTGTACCAGTTTTCAAAGCGATCGTACATCGTGAAACATGATACGTACGCAGATCCATTTCTGACCATCCGTTTGTCCGTGTGCGTGATAACTTGTTTAGAAACGTGCGATCGCTTTGAAAATTGGTACACATGGTCTTAAGGATATAAAAAAAGTCCCTATTGTTTTTAAGTTATGTAGACTATCGATTCAGATGTATCGGATTTTTATATTTGATTTTGTGACAATGGAACCTTTCCCTAAACATTTCTAAATTGTTCTCAAATATTTGAATAACTTAAAAGTACTGTCTATTTTTGAGGCCGGAAAAAAAATTGTCTGAGATCGACCGGGAAAACATTTTCTTATAGAATTTGGCCCGTAGAATCCATAATTTCAAACAGTTCCAAGATTGGGCTACTAGTTCAAAAGTTACAGCCCTTTGAATTTTTTTTTGAAATTGGTTTCTAGTCTATAAGTTTTGATTGAGAAGTCTAATCAAAAAAGTACGAATTGTTTTGAATTCTACGCACCAAAATTAATAAGAAAAAGTGTTTTCCCGAGAAATTTTGGTGCAGTCGATTTTTGGTAAAAAGGGAAGGTTACCTAAGTATTCAAATACTATGCGAAGTATTCGAATACTTTACGAGGTATCCAAATACTTTGCGAAGTATTCGAATACTAAATATTTGTGAAAGTATTTGAGTTACAAATACAAATACTGCTTCCATAAAAGTATTTAATTACGAAGTATTTGAATACTTTAAAGGATTTGAATACTAAAAAGTATTTACAAAATCGAATACTGTCCAGCGCTGCCCCTAAGCACACCAAATGGTACAAATGAAAGACGATTCGAAAAGAAGTGATGGGAAACTGCATATTTGTTGTAATGGTAACATGTGAAAGTGAAACATGACATTAACAAACATGCAAACATTAGAATTGAGTGCTACCCACAGTATCCCAATACAATCGATGGTACTTGCCAACCAAGAGCAGCAGTGGTCAAAAAGAATTTTGATGATCTAACATTTTTTTCTAAATGATGATTCTGACGTTAACATGAAGCTCCCAAATAAGGACGATGCGCTAATCTCATTGAAGTACGACTGCAATATAAACCTTGGACACTTGCATGCTTTTATAATTTGCAAAACGTTTTCGATTATTATAGGTCAGCCTGAGGTCACACTCGCATTCGCATGTAAATTTTATGTATTCGTTATTCAAAATCTAGTAGAAAAACAGGTCGTAACACTTGATAAAAGAGCAAGGCCTGTAAGTTGTCATCACATCGGCCCATACCATATCAAATTCCTTAATTTTATCAATACCTGACCAAATTGTGGTTTTTATGTTTCTTTAATAATAATTGTAAAAATTAACAATGATCACAGAGAAGGTAAACTAATATTTACATATAAATAATTTACATTTACTCTCATTATGAGAGGGTAGATAAATCAGACTCTTGAAGTTTGTTTAGAAGGCACCCCTAAACATTGTGCATCACAGTTTTGCCTAACGCCGTATCGATGGTGTTGTCGACCGTCCCCGTTTCGCTTTTATCGACGTTATTCCACCATTGCGTTTCGCCGCTCGCAAAAATTACGTAGATGATGTTGGTTACGGTAAATACGCCTAGGGTAATCCAAAACACCAGTTGCCACTCCTCCAAAGTGTGCTGAAAAAGGATAAGTTAAGGCTGAACATGCCGTTTTTAATGAGACTTACGTCGGTAGTGAGTGCGCCGATTAGATATGGGGTGATGATGCCACTGATGGCACCGATTCCGTTTACAATTGCCATAAGCGTGCCCGCGAAATTTGGAGATAAATCCAAAGCGTTAACTTTCATTCCGCAGTAGAAAGTGCCCATTAGTCCCATGGCGATGGTGAAGAGCGCAACGGCTAAGTATCGATCGCAGCCACTGTAACTGGCGCCCACTATAAAAACGGCCGGTCCCATGGATGCTGTAACAAGTTTACGTTATTGAATGTCACTGGGAAAGACGAGGTCGTATTACCGACTGTTGTGAAGAATTTACGAGCGAACGTGATGCCCATATATTCTTTTTTAATTATCCAATCGCAGAGCCAACCCGATCCAAGGGAAACGATCCACATGAGCACATACGGAAGCGATGACCAAAGTCCATTCTCGTCAATTTTAAATTTGAGTATGTCCTTCATGTATTTGGGTAAATCGGTAACCATAGCGAAGAATCCCCAATCGTGTCCAATTTGTGCGGCGATTAACGCCCAAAGCGGGACCGATGTCAAGATCGCCTTCCAAGGTATCGGATTGTTTTCGTTCGAAACATTCGCTAGTTCTTTGCGAAGGAAATTTTTTTCCTTATCACTGATGAAGGGATGCGATTCGGGATCTGAGTAGCACATCAGGGTCCATATCACAAACCAAACTACTCCAAATCCACCGAAGAAATAAAAGACGGAAGCCCAATCTTGAGTTTCTTTAATCAGGATACCACTCAGCGACGTACCGAGGACTGTTCCGAGTAAACTGCCTGCGAACGTTAAGCTACCCAAACGCGATCGCTCACTGAGAGGTACCCATTTTGCTAGCAAAGCGTTTATGGCCGGAAACGTTGTGCCCTGCAATCGTTTTGGTCAGTAAACTCTCGGAGAGAATCTGTCACTTACCTCGCCCAAACCGACACACACTCGCAAAGCACACAACCATCGCCAATCACCATCGACCAGCCTCGTCACCGCGGGTGTTATCAATGTGAAGACTGCCGTAGACAAAATGCCGATACCCAAAGAGTACTTGCCACCAAACTTCTCCGCCAAAATACCCCCAGGCATATGCGTAATAACATACCCCCAGTAGAAAGAACTCAGAATCAGCCCTTGCGTTGTTTCGTCCCAGTCGTACAAATCTTCCGGATTCTAAAACGGCGAGTTATTAGAAAGAGACGGAAGACATTCAAATGATCACCTTTATAATTGGCCCATCGCCCTCACTATCACCCTCAACTTGGCAACCATGATCGCCCGACGATGTACTGTTCCTTGGTATTACCATCTCTGTAATTGCTATGGACAACGTCGTTCTCATGGTGTACGCGTTTAAAATCGCCAAAAATCCCATAATCGCCACGATGTACCGATGCGGAATTATAAAACCTGAAAGAAGCCAAATAGGTGCCTAATGAGAATTTAAGTGAGCGCGTCAATTAATGTATACAAAATAACAGGTTAATTTTTTAATTGGCTGCCTAGAAATGGTGCGATATTGTGTGGTTTTAGCACACCTTGGCCTTAAAAAAGAAATTTAATTGTGTTACTTTCTCGCCAATAAAATTTGCACTTTTTAGCGGTCGGTACTCTGTAATTAAGGCAAAAAAAACCGATTTAAGTACAGAAACCAGATTCACTTGCTTATATAATTTAGGTCGGTGGTCTTGGGTAAGATTCAGCTGGCATTTCATTAAGGAAATTCCTATTTAATAATCGGTACTTACATTTTGAGAGGTACAATCTCCAACCGGTTAACATTTCAAGATTAATCACCGAAAAACCTCACACTTAAATTATCTAACACCCGATTAGAGCTTTTGAAACACTGAGTCGGACCGCGACTGTTGGTTTTATATATATGTATATATCGATGTATTACATTATATTCTTTAAGTACCTACACGTAATAATCAGGTGTCTGATTCCTAAAATCGTATTCGCTCAAAGTTTTGCCCCACTTTTACGATCAAAATTGATAACGCAAAGGGGTACGTCCAGTTTGAGAATGAGACAAACCTTATTGGAGGTCACTAATTAAATGTTCATTAATTTCCAATTATTTCGTCACGATTTCATTGCACAGTGAACGAACCTGGGTCGGGTAATTAAATCTTGAACTTCAATCTTTCGTATGTGTGCAAATCTATAATCGATCCTCCACCTCCAAGGTCAAAAACTCAAATTCTGCCATTCGCCTACTATGCCCGAAATTGACGGTACGGAACCCTTGCAGTTTTTGCTTGCGGTCAGTTGTAAAAGTTTATTGCGCACCCACTCGTCGATTTGAAAGTAAACAAATCTCGTTACCTACACTTTATACAGTTTCCCAATGGTGGGAAAAAAACGTAAAGTGACCCATTATGGTTTGGTACATGAGTTGGTAACCGTCCCCAAGGTAATGAGAACAAAAATCTTGTCAAACTCGATAAATGTAAAAAACTGATGCCGAAAAGTCATGAAGATCTTTTGTAAACCACACCAACCCATCAATATGCCTACTCGAAAGCGGACCTAATTATCGATAATGATAACATAGATACCCAGTATCTGTCAAGATTTCATTCATTGTTACCATCCCTAACCAGTATCACTTATTTGGATATCTTCACGATAGAAATCTAGTTGCTATGTATGATATGGTATCTAAACTTGGTGTGTAGGGACTCTTCATTGGGTTTTCAGCGAAATGGTAAACGTTTTTCCTAGCCGGAGACCGCGAAAACGAATGCCTTGTAGTTTCTAGCAAACTGCTAATTGATTTTGGTTATAATAAAACGTACCTTGTACTCTAGGTACTGCACAATTATCTGATTGTAGACTACTTGATAGGTATTAACTGGATAATTACAAGAACCTTTGTGCTATCTCAAAAATGTGTGCGTTTCCTACATTATGAAAACCTACTATTGATCGATGAATTTGTAAAGCCCAGTTGATCAATTCATTCTAAATGCAAGTAGGTAATTCTGGGAAGTGGATCCAGATTTGAAATAGCGAGAATTAGTAGATGATTTTGACGTATACCTAAGTGCATAGAGTGTATAGAGACCATTTCCCTTTAAAATTCTGTAAAATTCCTACCATTCTGTTAGGTATCTAGAGATTTCCGAATATCAAAATTATAGAAGCAATGACATTTAGAAAAAAGGAACTACAAATCTTGGGTCTAGTACAGTCAAATTAGACCAAAAAATGGGCATTCCGTGTATCAGATATGTCATCTCTAATTTTTCTTTTAAATTGTTAGGATCAATATGCATGTGAAAAATTCAAGTTTTCGACATTGAAAGACCTGTGCAAGCGACACAGCACTTGAAAATATGTCATTTTTCTTACCATTTTTTGGTTTTTGTAAGTTTTACTCCTGAAGAACCGATTTTAATGCAATTATTGTTGTATACTTTTTTGAACTAGACAAAATTTCTGACAATTTAAGCCCTTAACGATCTCCGCAAGTCTAATAGTTTCCGAGATACGGCGCTTCAACTATTGGTAAATTTATTAGTTTTACAAGTTTTATCAAAATTTGCATTTTTTCTTCGCAGAAAGTAAACTTACAAAATATGCACGATGAATTGTCGTAAGTCGTGAGTCGTAATAAACTTGTTGAAGAAGTGCTAACAATTGCGGATAATGAAAGCAAATTAAATATTGGTTTTTGTCTTATAGTCGAAAAATATCCATGTTATGATATTCATTCAAACCATTTGTTGTGAGTAAGCTTTCTGCTACTGTCACAGATCTTCTACATTCGGTGTCCCTTTTGAATGGTCCAGCAAGGTCAGGCAAAAGCAAAAAAATTCACCGATTTCGCAATTCATGCAACAGGTAGTGGATCTTGCTGAAGAAGAAGAAGATGACAACTTTCTTATCATGGGAGATGCTGGGGATGCACAGGATATCAACATTCTAGCTCTTACAGTGCGGATTTATGAAGACTCCTCACCACAAAGTCCCCCCAAACGAACAAAATTATAAAAACGTTCATGAGGTTTTTATGCGAAAAAAAGGCAAATTTGATTAAAACTGAAGAATTTACGAATTTTTGAAACGCTGTATCTCCAAAACTATTACACTTACAGATCCGGTTAAGGGCTTGAATTGTCACAAATTTTGGCTAGTTTAAAAAAGTATACGACAGTAATTTTTTAAAATCTGTCCTTCAGAACTAAAACTAACCAAAACCTGAAAATAATAGAAAAAATGGTGTATTTTCGAGTTGCTCGCACAGGTCTTTGGATGTCGAAAACTTGGATTTTTGACATTCATACTCAGCCTAACAAAATAAAAAAAAAAATAGAAATGACACATCTGATGCAAGGTATTATGATAATTTGACTGGACTAGTCGCCAACTTTTTCGACTAAAACATTGATGTATTGAAATGCAATTCTGGTAATTTTTGCTGGAAGTACGGCCAGGAATTGCAATTGTATTTTTCTTTTCGAGTTTTCAAAAGCCGGTTTTCCATTTCTATGTTGGTAAACTCTAGATACAAATTTTAATTTAATTTTTTAATAATATTAAAATATGGGATAATGTCTATAAACAATAGAACATGCAATTCCTAATGTACCTATGGCCCGATATACACCACATCATGTAAATAAGCATAACCAACCTTTCTTTCCTCCCATCAGTAGTTACAAAGGGCCAGCTAAATCGATGCCCACTACCTCAAATGCTACCGTCTCTGGTACGTGATTTACTGGAAGAGAAGGGGTTGGTGTTTACATTTTTTTACGATCGTACATCTTACAAACATATCATGAATGGATAACAGATCTTATAACACTTCTTCCTCTTATAATTCAGAACCTTTCACGAAGTATAGATACTAAGTGAACCTTAAATTCTAACATGACTTTTAGTATCATGTTTTTCAAATACCAATTTGCGCACCACGGTATGATCTTTTGGTAACAGATAAGGGTATAGAAAATCCACTGAATCGTCACGCCTTGAAATCCCGCTTCTTTCTCGAAGAAG
Source organism: Photinus pyralis (assembly GCF_008802855.1). NCBI lineage: Eukaryota > Metazoa > Arthropoda > Insecta > Coleoptera > Lampyridae > Photinus > Photinus pyralis. The sequence goes on from NW_022170819.1 coordinate 19,110,931, forward strand.
ACTGTCTTCCTCAATACTAACATTTAAAGTAACGAGGCTCATCGGGAAAAGCTTCTGCCCGAACTAAACGCAAAAGGACTTTCTCTGCCGATATTAATTCCGCTTGCTGTAAATCGCTCTTCGGAATTTTTCCTTTGCGACACTTGACAATGAATCGCTGGATCCGGGCTATCATCCTAATTATATTCCTAAAATTGGGAAAATATCGATAAAAGCTGTTAGCTAGTTTTACGTTCAATAACGATTTGATTACTGTCTTTAATCTTTCTCCTGCTACGTCATCTTGATACTTTGAGACCAATTCTCTTCTTCATCATATAACCACGAAGGTTCCTTCTACCATAGCGACTCTACGAGAGGCAATCAACTGGATTTTTATTTTTCGGTACGTGCCTGTTAGTGAGTGTTCTAATTTCTGTAATTCTATTTCTAACATATACCGGCCATTCTTCTTTTCGTTGAATCCAAGAAATTACTGTGAATCGCTACAAAAACAATACTTCCGTATGTTTTGAATTTTCTTCTGTAGGTATGCTTGTAAACAACCTTGACAAAATGGTAGCTGACACTAGCTCTAAACGTGGAATAGTATTTTCTTTGATGCCACATCTTCTTTCAACATACTTTCATATATATCTATATTCAGACGACGAAGATGATCTTGTTTGTCTTCTAGTAATGCCCGTGTAACTTCAGTCATGGCATCAAGAGGTTGAGGAATAGTTCGATAAACAATTAGCGGTTTTCATAAATAAAGCACGGGATTTCATCTTTGATAGTTAGGTGCAACTTTCTTCTTTAGATGACTTCTTCCAACGGTGCAACACACGCTCAAGCTTACGTTGGTGTCCTGTCACGGTCGCCAAAACGTCGCGAACTCATCAGTACATCTTATATTAAAAGCATTTTTTTTCAGAGAATGAGCGAATGCTCTGTCAGTTTAGTTGAGAGGAGTAATTAAATGGGAAACGGCATACACGGAAATTTAACTTAGACAGTTAGTTCTTCTTCGCTGCTCACAAAAATATTATAAAAGAAGCTTACATTTTGGAATTCTTAGAGAGCTCTTTGGGAATAGAAAACAGGAAAAGGGTATTATGCAAGAAATCCAATGCAAACTCTAAAAAAAACTGATATGGTTCAGTTTCCACGAAAAGAAATAGCAATGTGACAAAGGTGATAACTGATAATGCTATCAAATCTAGGAAAATACCCAAACATTTCTGCTTTTACTTGCTACTGCCAATATTCTAAACACACGCGACCTTTAGTCATTGTTTAAATACTTTTAAACAATGCTTTAGTTTATTGTGAGAAATAAACATTCCGCAATTGATATTTTCAGGGATAAACAGCATTTCGAACCTTAGTTTAGGTACTTTAGTATCCACATTAGCATATGTAATTCAGTGTGAGAGAATGCGAAATTTGATGTAGATAGGTGGCAAAGTAGACAACTCCTACCTTTCTTTATACAAAGAATACTTTACTCTTTGCTTTAGATAACTTTGACACATGCTACTCCAAATTTGATGCTGGAATCCGCACCGTAAATACAGATAACGATGGCACCTGTTTCTTGGTCAGCAAACCCAGAAGCAAGGATCACATTCAGACCATGAATTCAATGCATGGATATCCATTCTCGTGAATGGCTGATGGTGGCGATCGTGGTAGAGAAAGACAATTTACTTGTTTATAACTATTGTTTATAATTATTGTGCTTCTCTAAATCTGGGATAGAAGATGAATTATGTAACTAATCATTGATTTACTATCGTCGCAGAAGGCCGTGCAGGAATAACCATAATAAAAAAATTAATTATGATGTGTAGGTAAATAGATATAATATGTACTAATTATTGGTTTGGTTTAAATATGCTATGATCTTATGGGCGCAATATACTAGTTAAACTAAAAGCAAGACACGAATATGCATCATGCCAGAATACCGATTTATTTACGCCATTAGAAAAAACAGAAAAGCCTAATTATCCTACCAGACATACTGGATATAAGGAAAAGAAAAGTAATAGACTACAATTCTTGTGATAACTGTCGCTTGTAAAGCGCTGGAAGGAAATATTGTTTCTGGAAAATCTTTGAAAACACACATTTTTAGATATAATAATAATCAAGTTTTCCATAAAAAAATGTGTTTTTCAGAAATTTCTTATGAAATTTAATTTTCACTAATTTTTGTAAGTTTCATTAAACAATTAGGGGGATTGTCACCCATACATTTTTTATTTACTTTTCTTAACAGGAAAAAAATATTAAATTGAGATGCATTCAAAAAACTTTCTTTGGAAGTTACTTTTGTTTTCAAATAAAAACTTTTCCTGTTTGTTCGAATCTGAACTAATATCAAATAGCTTTATATTATAGACAGCTTTGATTATTTAGGTACACAAAGTTTTTTTGGATTAAATTCGAAAGTTCATCGGTTAATAGTACAATCAAATTAGCATCGAACCTTGAACTCCAAAAATAAAAAGGTCTGATTGCTGAAAGTTGTTCATCACCCTTAGCTCTAAATGTGGTAAAAAGTCTTCTTTGAAATAGCGTCGGGTTTAGGAGGGGGAGAGTGGGAAAGTTGTAAAATTAGCTCATTATTAAGTTTTTTGTAAATATCTCCGATACCGTTCCTTTTATACCAAAATGTGTAAAATACTTTTTTAAAGGAAATTTAATTTTACACAAAATGGATTATATGCATTTCTTTGCTCCTCCTAATAGTTTAGGAGCTGTAGAGTAAACAAGAGTTTAGTAAGGTAAGATGGGGTAAGTGTGAAGCAAAATTTTAATACTTCAGATAAATATAATATTTCTACAAAAACTATTTCAGTTCTAACTTTGACTCCATATCAGGGGTTACTTGTGAGGTGTAGACTGCATATATCTGAACTATGGTATCATAAACTATTTTTTAAGCACGTGTAATGACTTATTTTTTTCAAAAATGTCCCTATTGTACATGGGGCAAGTGTGTTTCCGTTTGATATTTTACTACCAAGTTAAATGGGTGTCAATGTGGGGCATGTGTGTAAAAACGCAGAGTTCTCTCAATAAGTGATTATTTTTCACATATTTTAAATGAACATTAAGGATACTACAAACTTTTTTAATATAATAAGTAACATTAGTAAACTAAGGAACTTTCTTAAAAATTTAAAACATAGCTCTGCAACAAAAATATAAACGTAAATATATAAGGTAGAAGTATTAAATTTTGGTCATTTATTGCACATTGTAGCTAACCCTCAAAATGGACGTCAAATCGAAGTACCAACAGTTGGTTTTGTTACATTATTTTGAATTGCACACCTTACAAGGCGTTCATCTACATGTGAAACATGTCAGTCATATATCAATAAAACGGGTCTTGCTTCACCAATATGCGAAAGAAACATTTTCTCGAAATACCGCAGAAAAATATCGGACTCCATCTACCCATTTGAAGTATAGGTTGGACCCGAAAAACCATCGCCGTTAGGCGCAACCAATTCGTCCCAAATATGCTTAGGTACCCTTAAATATGATTAAAGGGGGCGCCTTACCACGTCCTGCTGCATTAACAGTCATCAAAACTGTTGTTTCCCTTCCAACTCCCCCTGTTGTTCTAGATGATGCTACTCCTTTTTTTTCGACCACTTTGGTCTTGGACCAATTCATCCAGGTTCCAAATTTGATGTGGTTTATCATTCAGATCCAAGTCATGTAGAGTTTTTTGAAGTAACTCAAAATATTGATTAATTATAAATGGATGCATGCATTTTTTGCGAACATATTCTATGGATTGTGGTTTCTTTATTGACAAATTGTGTCTTTTACAGAACCCCAAGAACCAATCTTCTTGAGGCATTCCATTTTTAAATGGAATTTTGAGTTTATTTATGGTCACGAAATCTCCTACAATCCTCAATACTTCAGCTCTACGTAATCCCCATCCCCACTTTTCTAAAGTTTTTAGGCCTTCAGATAATTTTACTTCAAGTTCAAGTGAAAGATGAAGATCAGTTTCAGGTACCTACTATCAAATTTCTTATATTCTGACTGTAGATACTCATAGAGCTCCGAAAAACTCAAATTATGTTAGACTCAACTTGCAACTTCTTTCCCCAACACACTACAAAGAACCTAGAAGGTCGGAATAAGAAATAAAATTGCCTACTACATTTGGTAAGGGCGTTGCATTAGTTTTATTAAAAATTGCGACAAAGGGTTTGTCGGTTTCTTATATTTCAGGAGTCAATCTCAAGGTTCACTACCAAAACATACCATCACGCCATGTGACTCATTTTTTTATGAGAGAATTTCTACATTTGCTTTCCTGCCGAATTCAATGATATATAATTAATTGCAAACAACTACAGGATTTATGTCATCTCTTTTCACCATCATGGAATGCAAGAGAAAGCAGGAGTAGTTGAAATATAATTTCTATCCAATAATCTAATCATACCAAATTAATAAAAGCTTTACAATAAAATGTTATCCCATTAAATGATTAATTGGATTAATTATTTTTCACTATTTATTGGATTTATCTATATGTCTTGTAATTATACCAAGGCTGAACTAATCCATTAATTAATTTCGTTTAATGGTTAATCAGTAAGGCTTACATAAAGCACAAGAGCACCATGGGAAATTGGTAGCAGAATTATTCGCGCGATTGGTAAACTGAGAAGAATCGAATATTATCTACCTAATAACCAGCAAAAGAAACACTTTCTATATCTGCCTAAAGTGAAAACCCAAAGTAACGTAGAAAGTAACCATAGAAGAACAAGGTTGCAACCCTTTTTCAGTAGCTTTAATCAGACAAGTGTAGTTTTTTTGTTTTTTGGGATATTTCTAAAGCCGAATACTTCGTCCATATGGAAACAGAGCCATTAAGACAGCGAACCCTCAATTCTATGTCCAAATTGACAGTCACATTTTGCAAAAACTTCATTCGTTAACAAAAATCCCTTTCGGCTCGGCCGATCAGGTGTAGGTAGATTTCTTTCCGCCATCTTGTTCCAATATGGTCCAAATCGGTTCATAATTACGAAAGTTAGAGTGTTTCTTGGAAGTGATATATTATATAAACCTATAAATATACAGGTACCATTACATTAGGTAGAAATCTACTTAAAATGATTGGTGTCCTAATTTTATATTCAAAGTTGGTGTCTATAGCGGCCAAAAGGAATTTCGATGGTCGTACTCTGTTAACATGAAGGTCCAAAGTCCCATGAAAAATAATATTCAAATAAGAGCGATATGCTAATCTCATTGAAGTACGACTGCAATATAAAGCCTTGCATGCTTTTATTATTTGCAAAACGTTTTCGATGATTACAGGTCAACTTAAGGTTGCGTTCGCATTTGCATGCAAATTTTGTGTTTAAGTTCTCCAAAATCTTGTAGAAAAACAGGTCGTAACACTTTTGCTAGAATCACATCATCCCGTGTCGTAGCAAATTTTTGAAATTTCCATAACTTTAACAATACCTGGCGAAATGGTGGTTTTTGATAACAACATGGTGTCTGCGATAATTAATGCTTTATGATGTTTTAATAATAATAGTAAAAATTAAAAATGTCCACAGAGAAGGTTACACATAAACTAGATTTTCCCCCGCGACTTCGTACGCTGGATATTGACGGAAATATGATCATGGAAACCCACTGTACAGAATGTAAAAATGTAAACACTTCAGCACGGTATCGATCGGTACGGAAAATACCAGAGTGTGACATCAACGAAAAAAGAAGTTGAAAAAAAATCATATAATCCCATTGGGCCGAATTAAAATGTAAATGTAACAATCCGGGGACACCCAAAGACACATCAAAAATTTCTTCGTCCAGCCGTTTATCAGGAATTCAGTCACAGACACACGTACAAAAGAATTTTATATACAGAGTCGTTGATAAGTCTGGAAACGGTCGATTATCGGGGAAAATATACAAGATATCGAAAAAAGTGTTGGGGTTTTTGAATGTCTACTAGGCAGAATTAATTTTAATTATACATGGTTGATCATAAAGGCGGAAACACCAAAAGGAGCATGATGTATCTTAATTATGAAATAATTAAGTATTAAATAATGCTCAAAACGAGATTCTGTAGGTAATTCATCAAGGTACCTTAGAAACGTGACACATTCATTTAGTGGTAACAGTTTTCGTACAAAATGACAGGTTTTTTTCAAAATAATCGCGTTTACTTTTAAAACTAGATAACCGGAAAACGATTGCACTAGGTACATTATGCTTCTTGCAAATTTTGCTTAAAATTGAGAGAAGTGCAGCACAGGGTGGTCCATTTAAAAATATGCAATTTTTAATAAAAACTATTAATGCCTAGTAGAAATTGAAGAACCCCAAAACTACTGTAGAAAACTTTCTCGATATATTGTATATTATCCGCGATAATCGACCGTTTTCAGACTTACATTTACTGTCATTAAATGAGAGTAGATAAATCAGAATTTTGAAGTTTGTTTGGAAGGCACCCCTAAACGGTGTGCATCATGGTCGTACATCCCCGTTTCGGGTTTATCGACGTTATTCCACCATTGAGTTTCGCCGCTTGCGAAAAGTACAAAGATGATGTTGGTTACGGTAAATACTCCTAGAGTAATCCAAAACACTAGTTGCCACTGTTCCAAAGTGTGCTGAAAAGAGTAGGTTAAGGCTGAACACACAGCTTGAGCCTTACGTTGGCGGTGAGTGCGCCGATTAGATATGGGGTGATGATGCCACTGACGGCGCCGATTCCGTTTACAATTGCCATAAGAGTGCCCGCGAAGTTGGGAGATAAATCCAAAGCGTTAACTTTCATTCCGCAGTATACAGTGCCCATTAGTCCCATGGCAATGGTGAAAAGCGCAACGGCTAAATATCGATCGCAGCCACTGTAACTGGCGCCCACTATAAAAACGGCTGGTCCCATGGATGCTGTAACAAGTTTACGTTATTGAATGTCACTGGGAAAAGCGAAGTCGTATTACCGACTGTTGTGAAGAATTTACGAGCGAACGTGATGCCCATATATTCCTTTTTAATTATCCAATCGCATAGCCAACCCGACCCAAGAGAAACGATCCACATGAGCACATACGGAAGCGATGACCAAAGCCCATTTTCGTCAATTTTAAATTTGAGAATGTCCTTCATGTATTTGGGTAAATCGGTGACCATAGCGTAGAAACCCCAATCTTGCCCGATTTGTACGGCGATTAGCGCCCAAAGCGGGGCTGATGTCAAAATCGCCTTCCAAGGGATCGGATTGTTTTCATTCGAAACACTCGCTAGTTCTTTGCGAAGGAAGTTTTTTTCCTTATCACTGATGAAGGGATGCGATTCGGGATCTGAGTAGCACATCAGCGTCCATATCACAAACCAAACTACTCCCAATCCACCGAAAAAATAAAAGACGGAACCCCAATCTTGAGTATGTTTGATCAGAATGCCACTCAGCGACGTTCCTAAGAATATTCCGAGTAAACCGCCTGCGAACGTCAAGCTACCCAAACGCGATCGCTCACTGAGAGGTACCCATTTTGCTAGCAAAGCGTTTATGGCCGGAAATGTGGTGCCCTGCAATCGTTTTGGTCAGTAAACTCTCCGAGAGAATCTGTCACTTACCTCGCCCAAACCGACACACACTCGCAAGGCACACAACCACCGCCAATCACCATCAACCAGCCTTATCACGGCGGGGGTTATCAATGTGAAGACTGCCGTAGACAAAATACCGATACCCAAAGAGTATTTGCCGCCAAACTTCTCCGCCAAAATACCCCCCGGCATGTGCGTAATAATATACCCCCAGAAGAAAGAGCTCAGTATCAGTCCTTGCGTTGTCTCATCCCAGTCGTACAAATCTTCCGGATTCTACAACAGCGAGTTATTAGAAAGAGAAACAAGACATTCAAATGATCACCTTTATAATTGGCCCATCACCCTGGCCATCGCCCTCTAGTGGACAACCATGATCCCCCGATGATGTACTGTTCCTGGGTATTACCATCTCTGTAATTGCTATGGACAACGTCGTTCTCATGGTGTACGCGTTTAAAATCGCCAAAAATCCCATAATCGCCACGATGTACCGATGCGGAATTATAAAACCTGAAAGAAAACCAAATAAATAGGTGCCGTGTCACGCCAATTAATCTAGACAAAATAGCAGATTAATTAGTGGTTGAGCATATCAGCCTAATTGTTTTAGGTAATGCCTCGAAAATCAAATTTGCACTTTTTCGCAGGTTGCTACTTACATTTCGAGAGATGCAATCTCCAACCGGTTAACATTTTAAGAGTAATCACCGAAAAACCTCACACCCGATTAGAACTTTTCAAATACTGAATTGAACCGTGACTATTGGATTTATTATGCAAGTAATAGGTAATCAGGTGTCTGATTCCTAATATCGTATTTGCTCAAAATTTTGCCCCACTTTTAAATTGATAACGCAAAGGAAGAATGAGAAAAACCTTATAGGAGGTCAATAATTAGGTCTTCATTCACAGAACAAAATATTCATTATCTCTTCATTGATTCAAGCTAGGTAGGTACATATTTATCGAATTTGGGTTTTAACTGTAATAACCTCGGTAATAACTTTATAGTAAGTAAGTAGTAAGTAAATAAGATCGTCGACATTATGTTATTTTTAATTTAGACCCTCCAAAAATCAAATGTTTTGGAACTTTTGGAAAAGGGGTTTTGTAAACATAGGGTTCCCCTTATAGTACAAAGTCACATGATTTGTGGATCTTTGTTGTAAAAGAATTTACATCTATCAATAAATGATATATTTATTTATGGAACTGCAACATTCTTAGTTCAAGGTAACATAAAATCTGTGGACGTATAAGTTGATTTTGAGTCGATTCCAAATTGGTCATTGTAGGTAGGTACATATCTATCGGTACTACAGACAGGGTGTACTATACTGCTGCTATTGAAATTCGTGATCATTGTCCATTAATTTCACCAACAATAAACTGCACCAATACAGATATCGAGCGAAAAGGTAATTTCCGATTGACAAATATTAACCAAAATTGAATCAGTTAGTCCTCTGTCTGTCTACCTATTACTAAAGTTTAATCGCTCGTTAATAAACTAATATAGCAAACGAGCTCTTGGGTCATTGAACATATAATCAGTTCTTCCTTGGGTGATGATAAACAAAATCCTGAAAACAGAATTGTCCACAGACGGACGGACAGAAAGTCCAAAATCATAAAGTCGCTAGGCTAGGAGCTCGTTAATAATCGACTGTTTAGTCATAGTTTAAGGTTCGTAACATGGATAAATCGTATAATAATCAGAAAGTAACAACAAGAAAATTTACACACATTCATCCATAAGACTATTTATATCCGCTCAAAGTTATAATGCTATCGTTCATTGATTTGATGTATACTTACTTTTTGAGTAATATCCGGTTTCGTTCAGTGTTAATTTTCGATTATTTAGTCACGATTTCCTTGCACCGTGTCGGGGTTAAGCAAATCTTGAACTTCGGCCTTTCGTATACCTATGTCCAAATCTAATATAGCCTCCACCTCCACCCCTTATTCAAATACTTTAGAATGTATTCGAATACTTTCAAAAGTATTCGAATACTTTCAAAGGTATTCGAATACTTTCCAAAGTATTCGAATACATTCTAAAGTATTTGAATACTTATGTTTTTAAGTATGAATACTTATTTTTTTAAGTATCTGAATACTTTTCAATGTATCTGTATTCGCTTGTGCTAGACGTAAAAGTATTTAGTATTCAAATACCTTTGAAAAGTATTCGAATACAGTAAAAGGTATTCAAGTACTTGTCACTCAAATACATTAAAAATTTAAAATAGTATACTAGATAAAAAATCATGTTATACTTTGTATGGGGTTAGCTTTTTTTATGTTTCTATTGTTATATACAAATTTAAGGGGAGTAAAAGCGTATTATTATTATTATATTATTATATAGGAGGTACCTACCAGGACCTTTCTTATACCAGTTATATCCTTAAGAATACGTGTACCAGTTTTCAAAGCGTCGTACACATGATACGTACGCCTTTCTGAAATTAATCCTAGCGATTTTGGAACAGATCCATTTTTGACCATCCGTTTGTCCGTGTGCATGATAACTTGTTTAGAAACGTGCGATCGCTTTGAAAATTGGTACAAATGGTTTTAAGGATATAAGAAAGGTCCCTATTGTTTTTAAGTTACGTAGACTATCGAGTCCAAAAGTTTCACTCCAGGATCGTTTCGGTATTCAGTTGTATCGGATTTTTTATTTGAGTTTGTGACAATGGAAACTTTCCCTAAACATTTCTAAATTGTTCTCAAATATTTGAATAACTTAAAAGTATTGCCTTTTAGTAGGTATGAATACAATGTTAAAAACCCAAGTGAGTTACCAGGGCTGTTAAAGTTTGGCCGCCCATCGAATATTGTTTATTGGGGTCCTCTAATCAAATTTGGAAGGGAGGCCGGTGGATCCACCGGTAACTTCCGGTTTGATGACGTCATAAAGTTCGCGATTTCGCTAATTCGGAAAAATGCTTCTATCTCAGTAACCACTTGTCTGATTTTCATGATCTTGGGCTCATTGGAAAGATATTAAAATAAGACAGAACTTTTATGAGAAGTGCAAATCCCGTTCCGCGAACGGTTTTCGCGAAATTTGCTAAAATTTGAAAAATTTACGAATTATTTTTTTTCACAGGTAAAACGTTATTAATATTTGTAACTTACGCAAAACATGATTATTACCTGCTTCTTTCTCTTTTAAACCAATTCCCATTCACGTTCGGGATTTAAAAAGATTACCAACATCCCTTCTTCTCAATTTATTGCTGGCAACTTTGTCGTAAACAGATCAAGAAGCCAATTTTCAAGCATTGCTATCGATCAGAGTCACGAACAACTAAACAAGATAATTAAGGGAAGTGGAGGCCTAATTGGTTTGACCCAAGATCCCATATCAATGATGAACTGGTCATGGTACAGTCACGCTGTGAGTAAAAGAGTCGCAGACTTCAAAATAGCCTCAAACGCGCAAGAAGATGTTGACTACGACCTCTTTCACTACGATGAAGGTCTGAAGAATCAAAATGACTTTCTTACTGATGTAAAGTCTATGACTGATGCTATGCTACTGAGCATGGAAATCCATTCGCCGAGCTTGGAAGCAAACTCAGCAATCTCGAAGGTGCAATAAGGGAAGATAGGCAATCCGTAGCAAAAAGTGGGATGAGTCGCAATACAGAACTTATGTAAAGGAGGTCATCATCGATAGGAGTAAAGCAAATGATGTTCCTATAAAAAAAATAACTTGGAACATCAAGCGCCACAGCGGAAGAGAACACAGCCACAAAAAATTGGAATGTGCGTCTGTTCTAGGCAAGATGTACGTAGCCACACAGTTAAAGAAAGGATGCAGCGATGAGTTTTTCGCACATGAAGTGCAAGAATTTACCCCTTCCCTAGTTCTTCTGAAAAAATGTACCGCTAAAGAAGTCAGATATTCTAGGTTGCCCACATAAAGAGGTTATTGCTATACAGCCCCCGATGATGTGACAGATCTTCCTTCTGTGTATGATGCAGTTATTGTAGATGGAGGTGCTCTCATTCACTCTGCTTCCTCGGGGTGCTTCAAGTTTTGAGGAATACCGTTACAGATGCTTTTTTAAATACATTGACAACGAACTGAGGAAAGCAAGCGGACTACACATAGTGTGGGACTCATACTAGGAATATTCTATTAAAGGAGAAACAAGAAACGACCATGGCAGCGGTGTTCGACTGAAGATTGGCCCAAATGTTCGAATTCCGAAGTGTTGGTCTACATGTCTATGCCTTCAAAATTGAGTTGTTTAAGTATTTAAACGAAATAGCGATTTCAAGCTTTCAGCTTCCGAATTGTGGTCTATACATCACACATGGCGAATTTGTCGGTAGGTCGGACCTGGGAAAGAGATGCTGGATACGATTGACTACGAGGATGCTGATACGAAAATCGTCTTGCATCTGATACATGTATTGACCGAGGGAGAACAAAAAAATTCCTCGTACGAACGTGTGATGCCGATGTCGTAGTTATTTTGGTTCACATTTTTTACGCTTCGACGGTATACCTATCTGAAAAATCTTCATTGATATTGATATTGACAGGCGATGATTCCACTTTTAGGAAGACCATTTACATTTACGGTACTTGAGGTAGAGTCTGCCGAATTTACGGCGTTGGAATCACTTTGTATAAAGATCTATGGACGTGGAGCGAATACAACTAATGAACTACGGAAATTAATGCCTATTTTACCATCGAAACCAGAAATGATTCCTCCGACCAAAAATGCACTACTTCTACACTGCAAACGAGCAATCTATTAGGCAAGCATTTGGGTATCGGTTTTCAAAGCAGTAATTAGCGCACCAGATCCAGATGCACTTGAACATGGCTGGCAAAAGAAAGATCGAAGGCTTCTTCCCATATAAACAACAAACCCCAAGCAATCAAATTTTTACTTTTTGGACTAGTCCGAAAAGTACTTACCTACTTTTTAGACAGTTACCATGGTTATACCGACGACTCCCGAAATCGCCCATTTTCTGTACCAAAAAGTGTGACAAAATAGCGTCTTATTCAGGTGGTTGGAGAAAAAAATATTACCTACACTGTTGTGATACAATAGGATAAGAGAATAATGGACCTATGAGATACAATTTACTATTTGGACAGAACTTATTGTTTCAATATTTCTAACCTACATTAATATTTCCTTATTACTGTATTTTCTTGCATATTATTTTATTAGCAGTCCATTTTTTAAACATTATACACGTAAAATATGGGTCTCCTAGAAACTATAAAAACGGATTACACCTCGGTAAGTATAATGGAAGCAATTTTTATTGGGCGGGATTATTAGGTTTAAAAGGGAAAGAAACAAATTCCAAAAATGTTTCTTGTGATTTACAAGTATTCAAATAAAAAAGAATTTTTTTTCAAATTTTGCGAAAAACCGTAGGTGAAACAGGTTATAAAAATGTTTATTCGTAAGTTATAAGTTTTAATAACGTTTTACCTGTGTCATAAAGAAAAAAATAATTCGCGAATTTTTCAAATTTTGGCAAATTTCGCGAAAACCGTTCGCGAAACGCGATTTGCATTTCTCATAAAAGTTCTGTCTAATTTTAATATCTTTCCAATGAGCCCAAGATCATGAAAATCAGACAAGTGGTTACTGAGATAGAAGCATTTTTCCGAATTAGCGAAATTGCGCACTTTATGACGTCATCAAACCGGAAGTTACCGGTGGATACACCGGCCTCCCTTCCAAATTTGATTAGAGGACCCCAATAAACAATATTCGATGGGCGGCCAAACTTTAACAGTCATGGTAACTCACTAGTGCATATTCATACCTACTATTTCTTTGAGGCCGGAAAAAAAATTGTCTGAGATCGACCGGGAAAAAACATTTTCTTGTAGAATTTGGCCCGTAGAATCCATAATTTCAAACAGTTTGAAGATTGGGCTACTAAGTAAGTTACAGCCCTATGAATTTTTTTCGAAATTTGTTTTTTGTCCATAACTTTATATTGAGAGGTCTAATCGAAAAAGTATGAATTGTTTTGGATTCTATCTCGGATTAATAAGAAAAAGTGTTTTCCCGAGAAATTTCGGTGTAGTCGATTTTTGGTAAAAAAGGAAGGTTATACATCGCCTTTTTTTGAGGCACGAAAGAAAATTGTCTCAGATCGACCGGGAAAAAAATTTTCTTACAGAATGTGGCCTGTAGAATCCATAATTTCAAACAGTTCCAACATTGGGCTACTAGTTCAAAAGTTACAGCCATTTGAATTTTTTTTCGAAATTGGTTTCTAGTCTATAACTTTTGATTGAGAAGTCTGATCGAAAAAGTACGAATTGTTTTGGATTCTACGCACCAAAGTTAATAAGAAAAAATGTTTTCCCGAGAAATTTTGGTGTAGTCGATTTTTGGTAAAAAAAAGGAAGATACTGCCTTTTTTGTGGCCCGAAAAAAAATTGTCTCAGATCGGCCCGGAAAAAACATTTTCTTATAGAATGTGGCCTATAGAATCCATAATTTCAAACAGTTCTAAGATTGGGCTACTAGTTCAAAAGTTACAGCCCTTTGAATTTTCTTTCGAAATTGGTTTCTTTTCTAGTCCATAACTTTTTATTGAGAAGTCTGATCAAAAAAGTACGAATTGTTTTGGATTCTACGCACCAAACTTAATAAGAAAAAGTGTTTTCCCGAGAAATTTTGGAAAATCAAAGTATTTAAATACTTACCTTGCGAAGTATTCGAATACTTTGCGAAGTATTGGAATACTAAATATTTGTGAAAGTATTTGAGTTACAAATACAAATACAGCTTCCATAAAAGTATTTAATTACAAAGTATTTGAATACTTTAAAGGATTTGAATACTAAAAAGTATTTACAAAATCGAATACTGCCCAGCTCTGACAACTAGGCATACCGTTCTGATTTTCATTGTAATACATGGTGGCGTGTTGACCTTTCAATTTCTGTAAAACTTTCAGTGTTTTAATCGAAGAAAATGTGGTGGTTTTTCTGGTGGTAGTAGAGAAAGCTATCCTCGTTCACATGGATGCGTAGATCTTCATTTACCTACACGTATATAACGCTTTAATATGACTCTGAATTATGCTTGTCTAAATCTGAGAAAATGTGTAATTAATCATTGATTTAATATCGCCGCAGAAGGTCGTACAGGAATATCCGTAATAAATAAAGTAGGTAATTATGTGGTACTAATTATTGCTTTGGTTTAAATATGCTCTTATGGGCGTGATATCCTAGTTCCATTAAAAGCAAGACACGGATACGCATCCTGCAGGAAAGGAAAAAGGGACTATCCTACCCGGCATACGGATATAAGCAAACGATGGGCTACTACTAATCATTTTCGTGATAACCGTCGCTTGTAAAACACTTGCCAGAAATTCTTTTTTCTGGAAAATCTGTGCAAAAGTTGCCATTTTCACAAAGTTCTTATGAAATTTTCCTCGGCGTCGGTACGTAGGTTCCCATTTAGCACTATAATTTTTGTAAGTTTCATGCGAGGATTGTCACCTAAGTATATGTTTTTTGTTTTACTTTTTCTAACTAGAGGATTGTTTCAAAAATCTTTCTTTGCCAGTTCCTTTTGTTTCCAAATAAAAGTTTTGAATCTACAGGTTCATTAGTGCATTTCGTAAATAAAAACCTATACGCTCTATGCACGGTACCCGGAAAATATGGGAGAATTCTACATTTGCTTTCCTACCGAAATTGCAAACGACTGCAGGATTTATTTCATCTATTTTTAACCACAATGGAATGTAAGATATTCCTTGATAAGATTTAATTAATAATAACGGACTTATAATGGTAACTTTTACCTCATACCACGAAGCTATTTCCATCAATAAATATTATACAAATTAGCAAGCTTTAATTAATTGTAGTTATTCCATAAAATGATTCACTGGATTAATAATTCGTTATACTCGTATGAATTTGATCTAATTTGTGTGTCATATTCCTTCTCCGCTACCTTTGCTCAGTGAAATATCAAGTGGTCTTTTATATGGAACACCCTGATATGATTTGACAGCTTATTAAATTCTCTACAAACGTAACCAAAATACAAATTTTCTATTTTCCAGGAAATTTGTTCGATAGGTATACTCTTGCACGATTAAGGCGGTGTGCGCGGGTGCACCATCTTGTTGAAACCAACAGTTTCCAATTTTTGTTTCTTCTATATTAAAAATCCCTCAAAGTTGCCTTGTGCAGCTCAAAAAGTGGCAATGAGAAAGTATTTTTTTATTTTTCAGACAAAAAACAACAAAATCGGGAAATTTCGGTTTTTCTGGCATATAATCGAAATTTTCTGGTTTTCCTTACATAGCGAGATAATAACTGTTCAATCAATCACTTTTACCTCATTTTACCATCGTGGTATCTTCTATGGTTTCCGAGGTCTCCATCGATAGACATCCTTATCTTGGTTCGGACATAGTGCATACTGTCAATGATCTAGAAAGAATTTTCAGAAATTTATCAATGAAAAAAGATAATGTTTTTGTTTATCCCTTTTTGAACAAGTTGTTTTTCATCCGAGTTTTGCAAACTTTTTGATTGTTTCGTTTGCATGGGTCCGAAAACAATGTGTTATCAATCCTTCAAATCGTTAAGATGTTTAACCTAATTTTGGTTATTTAAATAATTATTTATCTCCTTAATGGCCGCGTTTGGGCAATTATCGTTATTGTAACACCGAAAAACCTTCCTCGATATAATTAACACACGTGTAAGTTTGACAAAATTCAATGATAGATAAGTAGATAGTGGCCACTCTTTGTAATGCGCCGGTATAAAAATGTGGCACGACGCCGTATATCTTTCGTTTCAAGAACGAGGCGTTATTTTGACATTGTTGTTGTTTTAGTAAAATTGTGGTATATTTAACATTGTGCATTATCGCAAATTGATAATGTTAAAAGGAACTATACTATTGAAAATCACTTCTGTGTCTCTTAGGAAAAGCTTCTGCCTCTTTGTTTACTGAATTGAGGGAGTTCTTGATCAAGAGGAGGTAGGTATTGTGGTTAATGGTCTTTGGGTGTTGATTTTGATCGGTTCTGGCTTTTTGATCTATGGATTATTAATATTGATACTTTTCTGTTTCTGTCCCTTGAAATTGCATTCAAGACTGTCACTCTGGCCCGAGGGAGTATATTTTTGTGCCGTGGTTGAAAAAAGTGTTGCAATATGAGAGTTAAACCTCTCATACCATGTTAAATGTGGATTTTTTTAAACTGGTACGATAATACTACATAAGGTTAATATTGGCTGTAAAGATGAGCTTATCAAGGTTAAAAAGTCACACTAAGTCGAGTAACACAAATGTTTAACAAAAACATACTCGTTATATATAATAAATTTTTGATTTTATAACAAATGCGCACTTAAAAAATTAGATTTTGATGCTATTATAGTAATTACAATAATAATATTTAATTTAACATAATTCCCCATTTAATTGCCTAAATACGAATTCGAGTGTACGAAATTATAACATTCTGTTTGTTCCAGCAATTGTAAAATACAATATGGACGCTATTAGCAGTTATAACAAATATAAAAATCCGCGAAACGTGCCTAATTAATTTGGATGTCAAGGCTTGTAAAGTACGTAACGAAATTTTTCCCTCATGGCAAGGATAAGGCAGTCGAAGATCTTCGTGAGCGGTCCTCTGCTTCAATAATTGAGCTCAGATAACTCCTCAAGCTCATAGCGCCTAGAGGGTTCAGGTTTTCTGCAGCAATCGTGAGTAAAGGGACCTAGGAAAAAAAAGGAATTCTGTTTTGCTGTTTAATCATCACTCATATGTTCATGGCATTTTCAAAATTCTTTTGTTTAACCGATATTCAACCTTGAACGCATCAAAACATAATTAAATTCAAAATTGCTCCTTTACTCATCCGCATCGTAACATTTTTATGTTCCGTTAAACGTAATTACCTGAATTACAAAGTTTCTTAACTTGTTCTAGCTAATCTATGAATGTTAATTGAAATTTTTTCCCCTTACACACTCGCGCTATCATTACAATCGATAGCGTCTCGTAGTACAACAATATAAGTACGTTCACTCATACGTGTACCTACTCAACATTGATAATGGAAAAAATTGGTTAACCTCGTTACTCCAACCTGATAGTAAAATAATTACTTACGCAATTTAAGCATAATTCATCCTAATTGTGTACGTATTAAGGGAGAAAAAAAACCCGTTGGAGACTAGGAAAAAAGTAATGACCGATTCTGCAAAGACACTTAAAAAATTCCTCGGCTAATTCTAGTCGTTTGTTTAAAACATTACGTTAGTGTATTTACAATTATTTCAATTTTAATGTAAAACCCCGACGTCATGTTGGTACTCTAAATTAGAATCGTGCTCATAATTTAGAAAGGAATGCGCGTTCACTTTAAAGACACCGACAATGGGCAGGGGCTCATCTATAGGTATTTACGGCTGATCAAAATTGCATAACAATACCATCGGTGGCCCTAAGTACACAGAGTTATCTTTTTTATAGATTGATAATCTAAACAAATTTAGCTAACTCACGCCGATTAGGTACCTATTGGAAAAATACGCTCTAGAAGTGCCTTTTTCTGGACGAAGGACGCACACGGTTTTTTATTTGTTTATAGAGCAATATCAAATGTAAATATTGTTCTTGATCGAGATTTTGTTTGCATTTCAAATCAGAGCGTTAAGTTATTTACTATTTATTGCGGAAAAAATACCGTATCTAGGTAACGGTGGAAAAACAACCACTTAAGTGCGCTGTTGGTTACCTTTATCTCAGAGACGATGCTTCAAACCGATTTCCAAAAAAATTCCATGATACCTGCTGCAACGGACCATGCGCTGCAAATAATTCGTTGACAATTTCCTTTGTTTTCTTATAAAATGGGAAATTGCAACCAGAAAACTGGATCATAACCAAAATTATTATTATTATTATCTTACGATTTCCCTTCTTGGGGATCTTAACTATAACAGTTATAGCGAACACAGACGGACGGGCGGAATATGGAGGAATATGGTAATATCCCTTGGCGTATACCCAGAGCTGGGCAGAATACTTTCAAAAAGTATTTGAATACTAAATAGTAAATACTTTACACAAATCAATACTAAATACTTTTACGGCCAGCACAAGCGAATACTAGATACAGATACATTGAAAAGTATTCAAATACTTAAAAAAATAAGTATTCAAATACTTTAGAATGTATTCGAATACTTTCAAAGGTATTCGAATACTTTCAAAAGTATTCTAATACTATCAAAGGTATTCGAATACTATAAAAAGTATTCGAATACTTTGAAAAGTATTTCATTATCTTACTTTGAAAAGTATTCGAATACAGTAAAAAGTATTCAAATACTTGTCACTCAAATATATTAAAAATTTAAAATAGTATACTAGATAAAAGGCTTAATACTACTTAAAAAATCAAGTTATACTTTGTATGGGGTTAACTGTTTTTATATTTCTATTGTTATATACAAATTTAAGGGGAGGAATAGCGTATTATTATTATTATATTATTATATAGGAGGTACCTACCAGGACCTTTCTTATACCATGTTATATCCTTAAGAATACGTGTACCAGTTTTAAAAGCGATCGTACGTCGTGCACATGATACGTACGCCTTTCTGAAATTAATCCTAGCGATTTTGGAACAGATCCATTTTTGACCATCCGTTTGTCCGTGTGCATGATAACTTGTTTAGAAACGTGCGATCGCTTTGAAAATTGGTACACATGGTCTTAAGGATATAAGAAAGGTCCCTATTGCTTTTAAGTTACGTAGACTATCGAGTTCGGTATTCAGATGTATCTCGATTTTTATATTTGATTTTGTGACAATGGAAACTTTCCCTAAACATTTCTAAATTGTTCTCAAATATTTGAATAGGTTTTTTTGAAGCCGGAAAAAAAATTGTCTGAGATCGACCGGGAAAAAACATTTTCCTATAGTATTTTGGCCCGTAGAATCCATAATTTCAAACAGTTTGAGGATTGGGCTACTAAATCAAAAGTTACAGCCCTTTAAATTTTTTTTCGAAATTTGTTTCTAGTCTGTAACTTTTGATTGAGAAGTCTGATCGAAAAAGTACGAATTGTTTTGGATTCTACGCACCAAAATTAGTAAGAAAAAGTGTTTTCCCGAGAAATTCTGGTGTAGTCGATTTTTCGTAAAAAAGGAAGGTTATACACTGCCTTTTTTTGAGCCCCGAAAAAAAAATTGTCTCAGATCAACCCGGAAAAAAATTTTCTTATAGAATGTGGCCTGTAGAATTCATAATTTCAAACAGTTCCAAGATTGGGCTACTAGTTCAAAAGTTACAGCCCTTTGAATTTTTTTTCGAAATTTGTTTCTAATCTGTAACTTTTGATTGAGAAGTCTGATCGAAAAAGTACAAATTGTTTTGGATTCTACGCACCAAAATTAATAAGAAAAAGTGTTTTCCCGAGAAATTTTGGTGCAGTCGATTTTTGGTAAAAAAGGAAGGTTTTAATATTATTTTAAATAATAAAATTAATAATTTTTTATTTTTATATACACACACTGCCTTTTTCTGAGGCCAGAAGAAAAAATTGTCTCAGATCGACCGGGAAAAAAAATTTTCTTATAGAATGTGGTCTGTAGAATTCATAATTTCAAATAGTTCCAAGATTGGGCTACTAGTTCAAAAGTTACAGCCCTTTGAATTTTCTTTCGAAATTGATTTCTAGTCTATAACTTTTGATTGAGAAGCCTGATCGAAAAAGTACGAATTGTTTTGGATTCTACGCACCAAAATTAATAAGAAAAAGTGTTTTCCCGAGAAATATGTGTTGAAAAATTAATACGAAAAGAAAAGCAACTATTCCTATTGTTTAAACTGGTACTCTTATACTTTTCAAAATAAATTACATAAACGAAGCGTACTTTATTGACTTGTACGTGTCCATTAATTGTGCTTATTTTTACATCTTTATTGCACACCGTAAACTTTAAAATGAACGTGTACATGTACATGCCAAACAGAAGGACAACAAGTACTCGTTACGGCTACGTAAATGAGGATTACGTGCGGTAAATACTACTCTTGCCATCTATAGGAACTAATATTTTATTTAAACTAGCGCGAGACTGCGCCTGTTCGTATTGCGGGGAAATGTTCTAATTACAGGATTCATGTTTGGCATTTTGGCATAAAACTGAGTTCCTCTCATCGATAATCGTAAATGATCATACTCTTCATGGGATCAGTGTTTTGCCTTTTTTCCGACGAAATCGATGAAAAAAACCGGAGGCATAAAATTTAGTCCCGCCACTCAAATGTTTTTGTCATTTTCCCAGCGAAATTTGAGTAAATGAAGACTAGCGAGCTCAATCTACCTTTGAGCAAAAACATGCGTGTTGTACACACATCTTCTTGTGAGTTTGATCTTGTTCTTAACAAAATTGGTGCCTAAATAACAATTTAGGCGGAAATGGGCGACTATATTTTTATTAAAAAAATCAACTTGAGCAGTTACGTGATTTACTGATGTTACTGTGTGATATGAGCGTTGTGCAGATAACAAGTTTATCGGTGATAATAATTAAATGTTCTTATCTTCCATGTCGAGAGGCGACTTATACATACTTTATGTTGCACCTATCTTATCACTGAAATGATCTCGAGATAAGTATAAAAACTGAGTCGTACCGCCTTTGGTGGTTTATTAACAAAAATCTCATGTTCGAAATTCTTTCTGTCTTTTCCATTCGAAAATGTACTCTTTGACATCGAGCGAAGTATGTTTTAATACAGAAGAACATTGGTACCGCCAATCACTACCTACCCCTAAAAAGAGTCTGATTCGGCGGAACTTTGAGTACAACGTTGTATCAAATCTTTGACCATTATTGCTACAACGTTCACCGATACCTACTGACCATACTCCCCCGACTTACCTAACAACCACTTTTCAAATTGGTTGCAACTGCCACTGATCCCTACCATGAATTTGCAAATTAAAGGTTTTTCTAAAATATTCTAAATCGGAAAATAACCAGGTATCCGATATAATCAAAACGGACGATATGAGGGACGTTGTAACTAGAGTAAGAGGCGGTAGGCATTGTGAATAGTGGACGTTGCGTTCAGGTTCCCAGGATCGCCTTTGATGCCTTCACGTAACCTGAGTTCTTTTTAATCCTTGGATTTACTCACTAGAGATTTTAAAAAAAACCATAAAGAGCGTTTAAAAAAGCAGCAGTGCACCTCGGTGTGATCCCACGGAGTCATTGGATTTGACCCATTTTCAATAGGCTTATTACATGTGGCATATAGGCCAACTGTGCAAAGTTTGAATTAAATAGGTTCAAGCGTTTGGCAGAGACAGAGAAGCGTGGCCCCAAGGGGTCATTGGATTTGACCCATTTTCAATAATCTTATTACTTGTGGCATATAGGTCAACTGGTCAAAGTTTGAACCAAATCGATCCAAGCGTTTGATAGTTATCGTGTTCGCACGGACAGACGGACACCATCGACTCCCCTATAAAGCTTGCATCGCTTTGCTCTGCCTCTTAATAAATAGAAATTATATGTTGTTGGGGCAACCATGTGAGAACGAAAGATTTCCATCACCATTATCAGTTGAATAATGTCCTAAAACGGGAAATGTTGGTCTGGGAAATACGTATAAAGTCGTTTAAAAAATTAGCTAATTTTAAACAAATTTTACGTCCAAGCAAAGAGTATATAACGTTGTATACTCTTTGGTCCAAATAATAGGTGACAAAACATACATAAACCTAACTGCTGATAAAAAGGTGAGAATTGTATAGCAATGTTATATGACAACAAGGATTCACCAATGCTACAAGTAGATTTCTGAAAAAAAAACACCTAGCAATATTACCATAAAGCATAAACCATTTTCTAAAATCAACATAATAAATAAAATAAAATAATACAAAAAACACTTTATTACACGACTTTATTAGACAGGTTTTTTGTTAAAATATTCCTATTACCTAATACCAACTATTTAAGTAACCTTTCGAAATTAAAACTGGTGTTGGCAGGATGATGGTCTTTCTCCAAGCCTATTTAACTTAGCTTAAATGGACTAACCAACGTAAAGAGTTTCAAATTCTAGAATCTATTAATATTGGAACCGAAAATAATAGTATCATGTAGCTTTTGCAGATTAATATACCTAGTATCTAATTTAAAATGGAAATTCCTTTTAGAACATCCTCAAATACAAAAACAGAGTTGAGATACTATGAAATAGTTATCAATACTGAAGCGCTATATGCAAGTGAATACCTTGGTAAATTTAGTTCTAGAAATATTTTCAAAGAAGAGAGGAGGATTCTTAAGAAAATTTGAGGCACAAACCAAATAGATGGAGAGTACAGACTTAAATCAAACAATGAAATTTATAAGGGAATATAAACATTTGAAACAGAGATGAGAAAAAGAAGATTAGGGGTTTTTTCGCCTTAAGTGCCAGCCAATGGAAATCATCAACGTCATCGCTTCATCAACAGACAATTCACCATTTCTACCGGCCTGGTACCTCCACCACCACTCAACCCCTAACGATCAACAAAAAGTTAACAAGTCGTGGGAAAGGCAGCCCCCGACGCATTTCGAACTATACCAAGAGGGAGAGTTTACTCGAATTTCCGACGCGAGCTTAAAGTTGCCATCAAAGGGCTGGCAATTTCGACCATTACAGTGACAGACGAAATTAAAGGACCTCACTGATCGCGACGCCCCGCCAATCGACGTGTTTCAGAGGAAAAAAGATCCTATACAATCGCTCGTCACTCACAAAAACCGGCCCCTAGTGTCAGCCAACACACATTGCCGAGATGC
Organism: Photinus pyralis; assembly: GCF_008802855.1. Taxonomy (NCBI): domain Eukaryota; kingdom Metazoa; phylum Arthropoda; class Insecta; order Coleoptera; family Lampyridae; genus Photinus; species Photinus pyralis. The sequence continues at coordinate 19,134,443 of NW_022170819.1, forward strand.
TGTACTGCCACGGTGTTAAGAATGGACGCCTTCCAGAGCTTTTCGCACTCGATCGGGCAAAAACTGCCGCTACTCTCCGTGTGCCCGACTCGAAGGGAAAAACCCGTCCACTTGCTAGAAAAGCGTCAAAGATAAAGCGGCCTGTTCCCACTGTACTGGAAATCATAGCTTCAAGAGGTGGACAATAAGTTAGATCGTCCTATGCACCCTTTCTTAGAACAAAACCTCGAGCGTACTCTGCCCCGACTTGCGCCCTCTCTTTACTCTTCGCACCGAAGCTCGGTAAGTTCATAGTAGTAAGAAGAAGAAACGCATCCCAACACAGCAACACATAACCATCAGCAGCCTTAACGTCCAAACTGTTTAACTACAAGACTACCACTAAAACCACGGCGTCATCCACCAGAGGCGCAATTTCAGCGATCATCCCACCGACACCCTCTACAACTCGTCAATTCCTCGTCAAAAGTTCCGGACACGCCACTACTATATACTTTCTCCGCCATCGCCGCTATGGTCAAGAAATCACCCCAGATAAAAACCAGCCACCAAAGAAAACGTGACCGCATACGAGATTCACGCTCAAGAGGGGCGGGTGGAAAGAATTGCAGGAGCCAATGTTCGGAAAAACATCATCACCATATAATTATCATATAATAAAAGTTAAAAGATCTACAGGACTTATTGGTTCTGAATCGTCTCTAGCGGAAAAAGCATTTTGCAGTAAACAATTACACTATTAAGTTCTGATCCCATCACGTCCTTTTCATAAATCATCTACAGTGATGATCATGTAGAAATAGACATAGGGATTTTCTATAGGAATGTCCTATGTCTACTTTTAAATGACAAAAAGTCTTCTAAAGGACGCCTAACTTGTTTCAAGAAGTTATTTTGGTTGCATAAAATTAGGCGTCTTTCAGAAGCCGTTTTATCATCTCAAAGTAGATAGGAAATCCCTTAGACTAGGAAAGAGAGGGCCTATGTCTACTTCTACACGAATATCACGTACTTATCTTAAAACAGAAGAGACGATGTCAGTTCTGTTTTATTACACCACTGCCAATAATGACGCGTTTCCCCCCACTCTTATAACTTCCTTTTTGTTCATTTTCGTCTCGACCCCTTTTAATACATGGTTCTCTCCTTTTATTTTACTCGTAGGTTTCTAGGTATCGAGGGCGCGTTTAACAACGCCACCTTAGATTCAATTAATAGGGCTGCTTTTTTATACTTAGGTACTTGCTTTTCTTTACAATACTCAATAGTGCAATAAAATATAGAAACTAAACTTTTGTGTGTTCTTCTTCATTATTTTTTAAATAAAATATGATTGATCTATGGCTATGGTTTTCTCAATCGAGTCAAGTATCTCTGAGTTGCTCAGTTGCGTATAACTAGACATCCTCCCACACTTTTTAAAATATTTTTCAAAACTGTTCTTTCAAAAATACATTATTTGATTGATTAAATCAACGGGTTTCAGTTACTTAAAAAACCCACTGCTTAGCATTAATTCGTACACAATTTTGCATGGGAAGGCCCTTTCAGACTCCATGGTCGCTGATTTTTGCCCCCCCGTTATTCACTTTCCACGTTGGTGGGCCATGGAGACACTTCTGGGACTAGATCCTTTACACTTAGCTGTGAGGCAGAGAGTCAGAATGCGTCCATACGGCTAAATGATTAGGACGAGTGGAAGGATCGAGGCAGCTTTGGATAAGGGCGGATCTGGGAGGAAACTTGGATCCACTGAACTATAATTAAACTGGAACGCGCGCTCCGAGAGAGAGGGGCACAAGGAGGATCTCTGTCGTACTCTCGCGCATGCATAGAGCAGCCTATTTGATATGTTTTGAATTTATGGCGCGCTACGTTTCTATGGCAGAGACCGGCGTTCCAGTTTAATTATAGTTCAATGCTTAGATCTGATCCCCTCCTCGCCAGTAACTCTAAGCAACCACCCCCCACTTCATGTTGCTGTGGAGTGAATGTTTTCCAAACTCTCCTTTTTAACGCATTTTTGCACCATAGAGTCCCAAATAAGACACATAAAATGTACGGGAATCTGTTCATGTTCCTTTCAAAAAATTTACAAAAAGCAACGATTTATTAAAGATTAAGCTTAAAATAATATCAGTAACAAAAGGATGTAACACAGTAATATGACGCTTAGATTTGTATATTAAACTTACATACATGTAGTATATAGGTTGAAGCTTGTAACTACTGACAAACGAAATGTAACAAAACCTAGTAAGCGTAATAAAATGATATGGTCCACAAATTTATCAACCTCTTCATAAACGAAGAGACACCTAATTGCGTACAACTGACGACTAGAAAAAATCCGACGTGTGATGAGGGCAAGTTACGGAATTTTGGTTATTAAAAATATTATTTAAAGCAACAAAATGTTCGACTGGGGAGGGAGATGGGACACTATACGTTCAACTTAAATGTTCCAGTGCAACGCAATTTTTTCTCCTCGCGTTAAACAGGAACCGTTCGGTCTATCAAATGCTAATACTATTAGTTTACTATTTTTCTTAATTTCTTTATCAAATATATCGTCTCCGGTACTATCTAAAATCTTGCTAAAATCCCATTCCACCTTCGGTAGTGGCGAGTTGATGAAACGAGCCGCTGTCGCCACACTAGGGAGAACGTGATGCTGTAATGTCTGTATTTCCCACAACGAACTGTTCATCGCGTTCGACTTTAGTGGATCACGCTCGTCCATAATATACGGATCTGAGGTTGCACTACCGCCGTTTGGACGATTTAAGAGAGATTTCAAATTTGGATGCCTGCAATAGATACAGTTATATTTTGTTCGAAAAGGTTTTTCCTAAGAGTTGGACTTGGAAAATTTCGTGTTGGCAACACTGAATAAGATATATCATTAAAGGATTCCGTCACATCCATGTTTGGTTCATGCAAAATAATTGTAAAGTTATTAATTTTATAGTTAGATATGAAATTATTTACAAAAACAAAAATAACACTGATTCTTGGAATCGAGAAACCCCAGTTTCCAATCGAAATTTGGACACCCTATAAAAGTTTAAGTTTCACATTTCGTGTCAAACGTCTGTCTTTTAAAATTCATAACATTATTCTGACTGTTTTTCTAAACAACAAAACTTGACAATTTAATCAGTATTGTAAACTTGATACAACAAAATACAACAATGATTTGATTGAAGGTCCATTTAAGGTCTTGTAAGTCCATTTGTAATATTTCCATATTATTCTCTCACTCAACTACATAGTTCTGAGATCATTAGCAGATCTCCCATTTACCACATATCCCAATTTAAGCTGCATTTATCACATCTAAGCAACATAATACTTTAATACCAAGGTATACTCATATACACTTTCAAATTTCAAAAAGAAATGCCAGCATAAACTAAGCATTTAAAATGACTCCCTGAACCCAAGCCCAAACTCTTATGAAAAAACTTTTGTAGATAACTCTTGTTAGTGGCTACAAACCTTATAATTAAATTCCCAATGAACATACAAATTATAATTATATCTTCAGACGGTGCGATTAAAGCCAATCGTGCCAACCGTTTTGCGAATGCGGCTACCATCGCCCCGGGAAGGTGCGATGAACTTAAAAATAAATCTGACAAGTAGAAGAGCCTCGCCTTGAACTTTGTGTGAAAAATTTCCGGTTCGAACATTGAATATAATTTAGCGAAAATATTTGGATATTCGAGATTGTGCACCTGGATCATGGTGAACATTCCCTGAAGTGCTAAAAGGCTAACTGGTCCGCCTACATCTAGCGAGTCCATTAAAAAATCAGTCATCAGCAAAGGCTTCTCTAAGTGGGGAAGTACCCGTTCCAGTAACACTATCAGCAACTGCTTGTGGGTGGCGGGCGTGTGCTGCCATAGCATCAGGCAATTCCAGATTTTGTTTAAGTACCGTTTTGTCTTAACCTGGTCAAAGTGAAAGGTCAATTTTTCATCGCCGTCAATCCAGCACATCGCCTTAGGGTCGTCATTTCGCTTCACTTGCATTTTCTCCATCAGTTGTAAATAATTTAGCATATAAAATTCATTGGGGTTCGCCTTGGCGGTTAGTGACGGTAATATTTTCCAAGTGAAAAATAAAACATCGTCATAAACTAAATACTCTTCATACTTTTGAATTAAATGCGAAGTATTCTCTTTAGAAGTAAGCAGCTTCATTAACACTGCTTTTAATTTGTTTAAAGGTATATAATTTCTCAAATTAAGCTTTGCTTCGAGTGGATACTTTGCTTCATAGTTAATCAGATTCATGGCAGTTGTCAAACCTGCAGACCTAAGTTAAGGTGCTGTTAAAAACAGTAAACACTCACCTTGGATTTGAATTTTTGTAGGCGAAGACTCACAGCAATTTAGTATTTTATTAAAGCATTCCTCGTAGATATGTCGCAACCATTCCTTGTATTGTAACTCTGGGGTGACCTCCGGCGGCTTCAATGGCACAATCTGCACAAACATCTGCCTCTCCTTTAAGAGATTTGTAAAAATCAATTCGAGCGAAAGGAGGCATGCTAATAAATCGGCACCGGTTTCAAAATGCCTGATAATGTCAACTAGATTGTCTGCATATTTATATGAAGATAGAAATTCTTGAGCTTTCAAACGTAATACTTTGGATATTTTTGTCGTCCTTTCAACGTTGGACATTCTCCACTTGTAGAAAATACGGTGCGACACAATAACCTTATTTTTAGGTTGGAATTCCAAAATGTCAGTCACTAAAAAAAGTAGCCTTAAAACAGGGAGATCAACACGTAATGGGCAAATTTAGCGTGATTACTTACCGGTGGTCTATTTACTTTGCCTAAATTATATTAAACACCCCGCATTTTAACAATTTGTACAAATTGCAACTTATTGACGTTTAGTGACGATGTGAGGTACAAATATAATGATGACGTAGGTCCAATGTTACGCTCTGGTAGTTCAAATGCTTTCGACGAATAATCATTCGAACTAATTATCCACAGTGTGAAGGTAAATAAATTGCACGTGTATAATTAAATTTAAAAAAAAATAATTTATTTGAAGGTACGAGCTGCAGTTATTTATTGTTGATAATCGTCAATCCTTCATGGCTTGAGAAGTTGGTGATGGAACGGGATTATTTGAGGGTATTATCTGCGCTCCCATATGTGGACTTAACTGCCCTCTGCTCCCTTTTCTGGTCTCATCGCTTTGAGCTTGCCGGCGCTCCTGAAGGTACTGTTTGATTTTTCAGCTTCGTTTGGATTATACCCAGCCGCCATTAGTTTTTTGAACCTCTTACAAGCGGCTGTACAAAGATTTACTTGCGGGGTGGGCCCTCGCCACACCATTGTTTAGTCACTTGTCTCCACTGAGACTTTGTTAACCGAGAATTAGGAGTCCTCGGTTAGAGAGGGATGCGGTAACACTGTCTAGACCAGTGCTCCTCGTCGCAGTAGGTCAATATAAGGTCCTCTCGATGTCGGGACAATCCCTGGTCAGTGGTGATTGGAGGTAGCGAGTCCTCTGTTACAACTTGAGGGGTTTTTGTATTAACGACGCTCCCACGAGTATTAGGCTTTTAAACGGTCCCTGGCAGCTTACCTTTACCATAAGAAGGAGCGTTGGGATCGTTACCAGGGGGCACCACTAGGACGTTGACAGACGGCTAGTCAGGTTACGCTATAAAAACTGAGGAAAGTTTTTGTTCCCACATATGGTGGTCGGGACCAAAGATACCGAGCTTTTTGCTCTAAGTTACTGGGAGCACCATGACTGCTTCTTCCAGAACTTACGTCGCTTTCCCCTGACCTTTACCCCCCCCCCCCCCCAAATACTTGCATTACAAAAGGAAAATTCAACTTTTTGAGGGAGAGCAAGACTGGGGGTCACAGCGCACAAACATCTTATGATTATTATTAATTAATACATCCACGATCTTTCCCATCTATATAAAAATATTGGAGAGATCGTAGATTTATTTATTAATAATTTTATCCCGAGGGGTAAACCGCTGGTTTAAAACGTGTACACCATTACTCATATATAATATTGTATTACCCACTATTACTCGGTATTACTCAGAATTACTCAACTATTACTCGACATTACTCCCAATTATTACTCTTATTACTCAAACCGTGCACACCAAATTACTCCAGCGGTTTACCCCTCGTTTTATCCCAAACGTGAGCAACAAATCTTGTCATCAAAATATCTTATGGTAATTGTAGGAACAGGAACGCTTTAATATTTAATTTCCTGGTTTTAGCATTTTTTTTCGGGAAGACTATCACGGGAATCCTTAGGACTGAACGTTTTTAGAGAGAATGTAACCTCGAGCAGGGGTCTGAGCCATCCCCTCTAGCGTACAAAAATGTTATAATAGGTGTAGGAAAAGGACCACTGAATTTTAATTTCCTGTAGAGGTATTCCAGACACCCCGGTTCTGCATTCTCCTCCAAAATATTTAATGGTTTTACCTATACTTCACCGTAACGGGTAGGAAACAACCATGAACCATAACACCGCAAGTCTGTGGGGTAGGGAAAGAAAGGTTGAATGGTTTTATAAAAAATTGTCATGGGAGCCCTTAGGGCTGAATGTTTTTAAACAAGAATGCAGTAGTGAACAAAAATCTAACGACTGATGTACAAAAAACATTGAATTTGTTTCAAAGGGATAGGGGGTGTTCCTTACCCCCGGACCTCAAGGGAATATGGGGAAGTTCCACATTTGACGATTTAGGGCAACTTTTGTTTGTTTGGGTCGTATTTTGGTTCCATGAAATTGCTTTGTTTACGTTTTGGATTAAAAGACAGGGATAATTCGCCCACGTACGATGTATGTATAATATAAACCAATTAAGGGGAAGCAGAGAAATGATTTTGGCCATTTCTGTGTGAAAATGTTTTGCAATAGCAATAGTTTTTAGATCTTGGGAAGTAAATTTGCCATCGATTTAGAATTCACCCAGTATACGGTGGTTCGTGGCACCTATGCGAATAGTATTTTTTAAAATTTCTTTGCTGAATCGAAAGCGCACACTTTCTAGACACATAATGTCCTCAGAAAAGTTTATAAACGGTAATAATGAAATAAATATAATCTAGTGTAAATTTTCGTATAAGGTATTTTTTTACCGGATAGATACATCTAAGTATAGTTATGTAGAATGGAATGGAAAAAGCAGAAAAGCACAAGAATATTTTCAAACAATCTTTGCGATAGTGTAACAGAGATATGAATTTGTTTAGTCGGCGTCTTTGTTGTACCAAAGAGTATTACTCTTTGGTTGTACGTCGCGCAGAAATCTCCATGGATGTAATTTGTTTTTGGCACTCCAAGATCATATCATCATCATGTATAACATAATCATGTCCTGCAGGCTGCAGTGAATGAACAGGTATTCTTTACAATTCGTATTCATTACGAAAATAAGAAAATAAACGAAGTAGATGTGAGAATTAGACATTTATACAACAAATGAGTATTGTTTAAAAGTCAATAAACATTTTTATGTCGATAAGCACATTTCATTTTACCATTGAATAACATTTTAATGCAATAATTCTAGTTATTTCGACTGGTTATATGTAAGATCTTGCTAAACTGGTTCGCGCTTTGCCATTACGAGTATGATGTGTTGCCTAAACATGTTGGCATCACTCTTATAAATTTTAGCGCGCTTGCGGTTGCGCAGTATCGAGGGAGTCACCGTGCAACACAACACATGTGCATGTATGTAAACATAAACATTTAAACAACCGCTTTGCAATGCAAACATGTTTGCAAATAAATGGTGGGTCCACCGTAAAAGAAGTGCTACAACAACCCCCAGAGTATTTAACGATATTGCGAAGATCGATAGTGACCACTCACTTCATGGCTACTTTGGCTTCAAGTTCTATTTCAAACCCAAAGAGTTTATCGATGTTACACCCTGCCTAACGAAAATTCGTGCCTTTGAAAGTTACATTAAAAGAAATGCAAACCAATTCACCTTTCCTGAAATACGTGAACATAAAGTTTTTACAGTTGACTTATCATCTCTACTTGCCGACAATGAATTTCATGTGGCCTGGGCCGATTTCAAACTCGATCTCTCTAGGAATACGCGATTCGTTTTAAGCTGTATGGCTATCGCAATGCTTCAGCAGGTGATAATTGAGGAAAAGGTCGCAGTCTTGCATCCGAGGCTAATAAATCATGAACCAATCACTCCATTGAAAAATTTGAAGACAAACACATTCGGAACACTTGTTTCTATCCGAGGTACTGTAGTTAAAGCGTCTATCACGAGGCAGTTGTGTGTTAAGGAAATGGCATTTAATTGCGTCAATTGTAATGGAAGTCAATTGGTGGAGCAGCTTGATGGGGCCTATACAATTCCCACCAGTTGCCCAACGAAAGGCTGTAAGTCTCAATCAAGCTTTACTCCTATTTTTAATAGCTTTACGGTTGCCCCGAATTGGCAATGCTTGAAAGTGCAAGAGCTGATTGGAGTCGGCTGTTACGAAAACGGAAGGGTGCCGCGTACTATCGACTGTGAGTTATCCGACGATTTAGTGGGGTGCTGTATCCCCGGTGATGACGTAACAATTACCGGTATTATTATGAGTCGCAGCGATAAAAAACACAATCAAGCTTCCGTCTTTCACATCTACATTAACGTAATCAATGTTGTTAACGCTAAGAGTCAGTCTAACGGAAGTGTGGAACGAATCACGTTCAACACTGCCGACTATTACGCAATCCAGCGAATTCACGCTCGTCCCTCCTTGTTTCGTTACCTTGTACAGTCGCAATGTCCGAATATCTACGGAAATGAAATTGTTAAAGCCGGACTACTCCTGACTATGTTCGGGGGTACCAGTGTCGAGGCCGAAGAGCGATTTCGCTTAATTTCGCACGTGCTAATGGTGGGAGATCCCGGATTGGGTAAATCTCAAATGTTGCTGGCGTGTGCGAATGTGGCCCCTCGTGGGGTTTACGTGTGCGGAAATACGAGTACTAGTTCCGGATTGACTGTGACAATGAAAAAGGAATCAAGTGGAGACTACTCGTTGGAAGCGGGCGCTTTAATATTGGCAGACCGAGGGTGCCTCTGCATTGACGAGTTCGATAAGATGACCTCTCAACACACCAGCCTACTCGAGGCTATGGAACAACAAAGTATAAGCATCGCCAAGGCGGGGGTCATGTGTAACTTATCTTCGCGCTGTAGCATCTTCGCCGCGGCTAATCCGGTCGGTGGGCATTATAATAAGGCGAAAACTGTCGCGGAAAATCTCAAAATAAGCTCTCCTCTCATTTCCCGTTTCGATCTAGTCTTCGTTTTAATGGACCAATCGTGTAAGAAATACGACCAGCTGGTCTCCGAAAAAGTCTTGGGTTTGCATTCCAAACTTAAAAGGCCACTATTGACGCAATCTATTACAAATGCCACCGGTAAGACACTACAAGAGCGTTTAATGGCAACCGCGGGAGATACCGATCACCTTGAGCATAGTTTGTTTCGAAAGTACATCGCGTATGCGCAAAGATACGTTCACCCGACCATCGCACTGGAAGCAAAAGAGATTTTAGAACAATTCTACTTGGAGCTCAGAAAATATCGTCAAGAGAACAACTGCTCTCCTATCACCGTGCGCCAGTTAGAATCGATGATGAGGCTAACAAAAGCGCGAGCGAAGGCCGAGTTGCGTGAAGAGGCCACCGTTGAGGATGCCATCGACGTTCTGGAAATCATGCGCAACAGCTTCATCGACATCTTTACCGACGAAACGGACCGGCTGGACTTTCGAAGATCTCAAGGCGGCTCGGGTATGAGCAAGGAGAAGCAGTTGAAGGCGCTATTATCGTGCATGCAGTCACGAGCCGAAGAACTGATGCAGAATGAGTTTACAAGGGAGGAGATTCGCCAATTAGCGGAAGAAGTGGGAATTGGGAGAGAGACATTCGGAGATGTTTTGCAGAAATTGAATTTTCATGGTTATTTATTGAAACGGGCTCAAAACAAATATAAATTAGCTAGTGTAGATTTCTAATTTTCTTGTATTATTTGTACGTATTTTTTCTGTTTGTACTTCAGTAAATTTTCATTTGGTTTTGGGTTGTACAGTCAGTGTTTTTGATTTTTTGATCAATGTAAATGCGTTATCGTTTTGCTTGTTTGAAGCTTAGCACCTGAAAAATTCTATTGCCTCACTTTGATCATTTCGAACACATTTAAAGCGACCACTAAAATCAAGGAAATATAATCGCCAAGAATAACGAGGAAATGCAGAATAATAAGGAAATATGTACCTACACTACTTTACTAGTAGGAAGTAAACTGCAAAGCTAGTAAAACAATATACCAGTAATGACACGTAGAGGGGTCTATTAACTTGCCCCCCCCCCCCACTGAGAGATTTGTTAGTCGTATTATTTTAAAATGAATGCGCCACCGATAATAACTCTTGCGCCCTTATCGTTTTTTAGAAATCTGAAAAAACAATGGGGGGGGCCAAGTGAACGTAGCCCCCCCCCAGTACGTATTTTGTCGCTTGTAATTAGGTCACCTGATACATTTGGTTATGCGCTCAATTGCGCCACTTGAATTAAAGCTAGCGCCATTACGGTTACGCCGTGACAAATTTTCAAAAAATGGGGGGGAGGGGGCAACTTAACGTTTTTAAAAGTTACTTTTTTTACATCTTTTCATACGAAATTGTACTCTCAGGTATGCGCCGTAAAAAGATATCTTTGCGCCATTCTTGTTTTTTGGTTATTCTTAAATATATTTGGGAGGGGCCAAGTGAACGGAACCCCCCATAACTCATTTTGCTACCAGTATTTGGGCCACTCGATATATCAGGTTATGCGCTCAATTGCGCCACTTGAATTAAAGCTGGCACCATTACGGTTACGCCGTGACAAATTTTCAAAAAAAGGGGGAGCCAACTTAACGTTTTTAAAAGTTACTTTTTTTACATCTTTTCATACGAAATTGTACTCTCAGGTATGCGCCGTAAAAAGATATCTTTGCGCCATTCTTGTTTTTTAGTTATCCTTAAATATATTTGGGAGGGGCCAAGTGAACGGAACCCCCCATAACGCATTTTGCTACCATTATTTGTGTCACTCGATTATCAGGCTATGTGCTCAATTGCGCCACTTGAATTAAAGCTAGCGCCATTACGGTTACGCCGTGTCAAATTTTCAAAAAATGGGGGGGGGGGGCCACTTAACGTTTTTAAAAGTTACTTTTTTTTACATCTTTTCATACGAAATTGTACTCTCAGGTATGCGCCGTAAAAAGATATCTTTGCGCCATTCTTGTTTTTTGGTTATCCTTAAATATATTTGGGGGGGGGGGGCAAGTGAACGGAACCCCCCATAACGCATTTTGCTACCAGTATTTGGGCCACTCGATACATCTGGTTATGCACTCAATTGCGCCACTTGAATTAAAGCTAGAGCCATTATGGTTATGCCATAAAAATTTTTTAAAAAGTGGAGGGGCTAACTTAGCGTTTTCAAAAGTTACGTTTTTTAACATGTTTTTTTTCTACTACATCGTACCTTTCATCATGCGCTAAAATGGGCCGTAAACATAAATCTGCGCTATTTTAGTTTTTGGGAATCTTTTTTAGTACCTATAGAACTATAACGCTATCCATTTTAAGAAGGTAGCGGCACAGTATATCCCCTTACTGTGGTATTACCCTGAAAAATAAAACGAGTGACAAATTCTGTCTGTTAGAAGTTTCAATTACGAACTAAACTGTCGAACTGTCGTTAGCTGTCAATTCCAAAGATCCAAGCGTGATATCGTTTGATTTATATTTTTCAAATTTTGTGCCGATTTATATTTTTCTGTGTGTGTGTCGATCTTCAAACACAGCGCCATCTACTACCTTCTTATAATGAATACAGTATATATACAGGGTGGTGACTTGCGTAACGCATCATAGGGATTTCAATGTAAAATTCATAACATGCGATTATTGGCTCCCCAAATTATTTTAGAACAAAAATGTAGTAAAGTTTTGTGTAGAAAAATTTTTTTACGTCAATCAAGCGTATTAGTTTTCAATTTTTTGCATAATAAAGATTAAAAATTGGGAAAATAAAACCCGCATCTTTTTCAATAATCTGTGATGCCATGGAATTTTATAATACAAAAACTACCCCAATATCCGGCATGCCATGGAATGTCTGCTATAAAACAAATCAAATTCTATCAAAAAGTATTATATTTGTAACAGTGAATTCAACATAAAGAAAGACGAAATTACTAAAACGGTTTCCTAATATAACCATTTACAATAAATGTTCGAATAAGTCATCATTAACTGACAGTAACTAAGTCGATTATAAAATCCATTTCGAACTGCTGCTAATTGATAACTGGATATCTTTTTGTTTTAGAAAATTCCATGGCATCGCAGATTATTGAAAAAGATGCGGGTGTTATTTTTCCAATTTTCCGTCTTTATATAAAAAAAATTGAAAACTAATACAGTTGATTGACGTAAAAAAAATTTTTCTACAAAAAACTTTAATACATTTTTGCTCTAAAATAATTTAGGGAGCCAATAATCGCATGTTATGAATTTTACACTGAAATCCCTATGATGCGTTACGCAAGTCACCACCCTGTATATATTATGGTGGCCAATTAGAATTTATGGAAATCGAAAGTTAAAACAAAGAAATTTTAATTTAAAAATTAAAATGCTTAGTGATGCCCCCCACAGAAAAGATCGTAAGGGAGGAGGAAGTGTGCAGATTATTTTACTAAAATTTATCTATTTCCCAAGACCTTATTGAACATAATGAGTACAATAAATTGCTTGATATTCTGCAGATCAGAGATAGCGTTTTAACATATACAAATAATTGTTATTCTTTATCTAATAATCCTCGTCCAAATGCGCCACCAATCTAATTTTCGCTGTCCTCAAATTTAACAAATAGAGCCGGGACGTGAAATTAATCCTAGCGATTTTGAAACAGATCCTTTTCTGTCCGTCTGTCCATGTGCACGATAACTTGTTTAGAAACGTTCGATCGCTTTGAAAATTGGTATACATGGTCTTAAGGATACAAGAATTAGAGTAGTCTCAAATTGAGAAGTACATCGTGACGTCATCACTTTCTGCGCGTATTGTTGCCACTAGTGGCGTATCATAGGGTATTTAAATTGAGGTTTGAAAGTTAAGTACATTTGCTGTGTGAAGCAATGCACAAATGTCAACGCGCGCGCTCCCCTTAGGAGTTATCATGGACTCTCCCGGGCACATTTTCATGCTTTGCGCAAATGACGTCACGATGTACTTCTCATTTTGAGATTACTCTAGGTCCTTATGTTTTTGTTACGTAGACTATCGAGTCAAAAAGTTTCACTCCAGGATCGTTCGGTATTCAGTTGTATTGGAATTGTATATTTGATTTTGTGATAATTTTTAATTTTACAGTATTTGAATACTAAAAAGTATTTACAAAATCGAATACTGCCCATCAGCTCTGTCGGACGGGACCAAATAATGCAATAAGAGTTCCTTTCTAACAATTATATTATTATTTCATCAAGTCTCGCCTTTGTCACAAATACCGTTTGAAGATACAACACAAAATTAGTTAAACACTTAATTGCCATATATTTCCTTTGTAATGGTCATTCTGAACTGAAATAGAACTACGATCCCACCTTGCTCGTTCTCCAGTACCAAAAAGTAAAAAAGGTATCATAGTGACTACATAAATCACTGCAAGTATTATAAATATGATACGCCATTCTTCGAGGGTTTGCTGTACAGCAATGTAAGATACACTAGCCGGACAAATTTAAGAAGTACATTACCTGCTTTGCCAAAATGGCGACTACGTAAGGTACGATTATTCCCGTAACCGAAGCCATTCCCTCGCCAAAACAAATCAGCAAACTTCCAAATTTAAATGTAATATCGCTTATGTTTACTCTAGGCCCCGGATACCAGCAGCCGATGAACGCCATTGAAATGCATATGCAGACAATAACGTCAGTTGTGCTCGTCATCGCGCTACCAAGAATTAAAAACGCCATGGACCCCAGGGTACCTGAAAGAAATCGAGATACTCTGCGACTAAACTGCTAAAGGTCACTATACTCATGCATGCGAGCGTTTTCCGCGTTTGGAAGACACCAAGCATGTTGGTGCCAATAATCACATCCGCCACTGTATTGGATATTATGCAACTGACGCAAATAATTGCGAAGCAGAGCGAGCTGTACATTCCACTTTCGTTGACATCGCATTTCAGGGCACCGACAAAGAACTTTGGCAATTCGATCGTTATGGTGGAGATAAGAAGGGCGTGTCCGAAGAAGAACACCAGCACCGGTGCCACAGAGTTGTCATTCAAAAGCACTTTAAGCGGGACGGGAATACTGGGCGGACCTAATATATGCATCTGTATGTAGTGCTCGCACTAGGTAGGTATAACGCAACACTGACCGGTGTTGTTTTCTAAAAATTCTTTCTCATGGGGGGTAATACAAGGATGCTTGGATGGTTTTGAGTAACACGTCACCAAGTAGATGCAATACCAACCAATTCCCACAACTCCCCATACATAAAAAATTGTCTCCCAATATTTAAAGTACCAAATTCCGTATCCTGAACAAGCGTACCCTACAGCAGCAGCGAACAGTGGGCACGTGTGCAGAAATGATGTAACTCTAAAGCGGGAATCTTTAGGTATCCACTCTGATAGCAATAGCTGAATAGCAGGATACATCAGTCCCTATAATGAATATACTCACTTAGTCGTAATAGATTAGAGTATATTACTTGCGAACAACCCAGAATGACTCTTATGGCCAGAGAGCCCCAAACACTGGCACCTTTAACCGTTACAGGCGTAAGGCAAGACAGTATGGCTGACGCCAGGAATGACGTGCCTAGGATGTGTTTTCCATCAGTGTGCGTCATTAACAACAGAGCACCAATATAGCTCACTAAATACCCAGCGGAAAATGACGCCAAAACTATCCCTTGACCTCCTTCGGTCCAGCGGGTTCTGTTATTCGAACCGGATTCCAGTACAGTAATCTCCGTTATGGCTATATGGAAACATAGCCGCATGTTGTACGCTAGTATCACACCTATAGTGAGTACGAAGGCTAACACGTATCGTTGTGGTATTACGAAACCTATGGGAAGTTGTGGCGTTCACTTCGAAATTTGTTCAAGGAATTACTTACTGCCGCATGAGCACGCTAGTATATTAACACACATGTTCCTCAGTAGATTTGGTGGTTTTGTACAAATTTGATAGCTGTCAAGCTATTGACAGCACTTGCCATTTTTTTGCCCGAATTATTGAAGTGTATTATGAGTCTAGTTCACAAACCTACCGTGAACATCCTTGCTCTTTTCCGTATTGTATTTATTTTCCATATCAATTTTTGTAGTTCTACCTTGTCCCTTTGCAATTGATTATTTCATCTCTTCCTTTCATTTTTTAAGGTATAAAGCGTTTGATATTTTTTGTACATAATGATAAGGTTTTCCTTTGTTTTCAATCCCATACCTTTATTTATTTTTTTCGTTTAATTAAACTTCATTATAAATTTTTCAGTGTGGCATCCCCGGAGAGATTGTGTCCGGGAATTCAACGCGATCAGTTTCCTACTTTACACTCCGACCTCCACCCAGCCTGGAGAGATCTGACCTACAACTACCCCAATTTTCAAATGCAAGTGAGTATTTTGTAATAGAAGATTATTACTTCAGGAAATGACTCATTACTTGCGAGGAAATATTGAAGTACAATTCAAGTAGAGTAACAAGTTTTGTATTACATTATTCCCGAAAATTTCCAATCATCCACTTTTCTTCATTTTCATGCCTGCTTTCTGTCAGGACATTTTAGATTTTAGTTTCCATGACAGAGGCAGAGTAGACTACGTTTCCTGCCGCTTGTCACTTTACTGGTAGCACCTGTCACTTTACCGACCGCATTTGTGACATTTCCAAATGTCTATAAGGATTTCTGTCATCACTGAAAGATTGACGTTAAACAAAAGCTCTATATAAAAATTGCAATTTTATATTAAAATACGATTTCGGGTAAAACTCGTCAGTAAAATGAACCTGACTCGGAAATTAAAGTACTCGGTCCCCTCACATTTCAATATTTCCTCGCCAGTAATGTATCATTTTTCTGACTTTTATGTAAATAACTATTTATTTATTTATTATTTATTGATTTTAATGTGTCAGTTTGCTAAAGTGACAATGAAGCAATGGACAATTTTTTAAAAATATTATTTCTCCTTGCCATTCAGAAAATCTATATTGGTAATCAATGCCCACTGGACTGTGGATATGTAAAAAAATACTGTTCACTAAAATACATATAATATAAACATTCTACGGCCTGCATAATACACTTGTTAAGTTTTGACTGCAAGCTTACAAACTACTTAGAGACACTAACAAAAACTATTTGTACACAGTTTATAAACCGAAGGAAATAATGGGAGTCCAAAAATGTACAGAGTTAGTCTAATCACTAAAATAATTATTGACGGGATATTGTCAATACCTAATTGCATTATTACACCTTCTGTCTTGTACATTTAATTAAGTTTTTAAATTTGCGTTAATTAAACGAAATAAACATTCCCGTTTTGACGAGTACACATTTAAAACTTTTATTGATAGTAATCGTACAAATTAAACTTTAAATTAAATGCACAGTAAATTGTTTGTACAAATTAAGTTTCTTAAAAAACAAACACTGACTTCTCCTCTAAGCGGGTAGTTGAAGCTTCTTTCCTTTCAGAACTGAAAATGAATTATGAGTAACGAATGTGGTCAAAGGAACATTTACCTTTGGTAATATACAGATAAAAGAAATCGCAATACAGCACTGTTTGCACTATCCCCGCAACGATGGCGATTAAATCGTAATGATCCTCGGTGGTGTAACGGTATATCCAGTTTAAAATGTAAAGTGCGCGGTAAGATCCGAGCGCGAATAAATAATGCGAAGTAATACTTTCGGCTTCTCCCGTTTTACTAACCATAAACAATTGCGGCAAGATAGCGACCGATTCCATATAAATACTAAAGGTCCAAAGCACCTGTTGATTTAAATCAATTAGTACGCGAAAAAGTGCGGACGGACTCACCTCCAGAACTGTAAAGTCATGATTAATGAGAAGCGCGAGAACGAACGACGGTAACACTAGGAATTCCACTCGGAAGGTGTCGTGATTGTGATCGTAGGTGGCTTTAAATTTCATATAAATCAGGTATACAGTAGCGTAGGAAGCTGCGATAAACACTATCTTCATAAGGGTGTTGTACATCGAGACAAAGTTCGGTAAATCCAAGTATCGGCTCGTGTAAACGATGGCAAACAGAATTTGTGACTTGCCCGAGATACCTGAAAAAAGTAATCATTGAAGAAAATGGCAACCTACCTGACGTGGAAGGTTATGTTGCAATTTTCACCCTCTACCCACATTTTATTGGTAAATTGTGTATTGAAGGTTGCAAAAATTACTTTCCGGGATGAAAGTGAGTAAAAATGCGTTAAGGGGGTATTGCATAGGGGGCATAATAAGCACAAGGAAGTATTTATTGACGTGTTGGATGTGTTGTACCGTTTTATTACCGGTCGTTAAAGCTTAAAGGGTATGCCTCGGTACTTACCGGCGCATGATCTCGTTTTCCATATTTTTAATAATAAAATTATTATTGCTAAAAGATGAGACAAGTCGCCAACTAATCTAAAAATATTCATTCTGAAATTTAAAAATTAAGTTAAACAACACCCCGAGCACCAGTGTATATGACGTGGCTCCTTGTGCGATTGCCATTAGATGGCGTGTACATTTTCGACGCGGTACACTTGAACTACGAGTTTGAGCGTTTGAACTATGAATTTAAATGTGCGTAAATTTGGATTGCGTGGCATATTTTTGGGGTATGAACTTTTAGTATTTCTAACCCGTTTCGATTTATTATTATGGAAAAATGAAACAAAGTCTACAATGTCAAAAATTTTCGTTCCCCCTTCCAACATTTATGAAAACTTTACATAATTACTTTGCACATTTTAAATAATTTGGGAAGAATTACACATTTCCAAAAGTATTGAAGCCCATTTCTGAAACATTTCTATAAAATTCAATGAGACTAAGTGGAAATAGGGATAATTATGCTTCCCCTTTCACATTAACCAACTATTTTCTAATGCCCCTCTTCTTTCTTATCGTGAACCAACCTAACAATAAATTAAAACATTTAATGATTCTCAATTAGCTCAGATTTAAATAATTGTGTTCAATCCAAATTAACAACCATTGTTTATAAACAAAAATGAATAAACAATGCCTACTACTTTTTCTATTTGAATAAGGAATGACAAGATCGAGAACGTCCTATGTCATAAAGATTCATGACAAATAAATGACGTCATCGCTTCCGGTGCAGTTCTAATTCAAACAACAAATTAATTTTTTAATTCAAATGGTAAAAGCAATCGACAAATTTTGTAAGATGATACGTTCTCGCATAAGTCCGCTTTTTTAATTCAAATGATAAAATGAATGGACTTCTGAAGAGTAGATTATTTCATCACCCTGTACAACACTTTTTGAACAAAGATTTTATTGCTCACAAATAGATGTCAGCACTTAAATTTTAAACAGCTGCTTTAAGTTTATTTTCGTAAAAATGGCGGCTGTGGAGGTTGGTGATTGTAAAAATGATTCCGATGGCCTGTCTGAGGCAGAAAGTAACTCTGAAGAACTAATATCAACTACAGAAAATACAGCAGACGTCACTTGGAAGGACCTGGTGAGTTATAAATCTTGAACTTAAAAATAATCCCATCACGTGTTTTTCCTAACCTCAAAAATGATGTACACTTGAGTATTTTATGAACAAAACTGATTTAGTTACTATTCGTCACTACCTCTGATTTTGCAACATGTTTTTATAAGTGTTTCTCTAAAAACTGCACATTCTAATTAGAGTTATTACAGGGATTAGTCGACGCCATCTGCTCGGCTTGCGAGCAGCTGAAATGGAAAGCACCGACGAAAATTCAACGAGAATCCATCCCTCTGGCATTACAAGGCAAAGACATAATCGGACTGGCAGAAACCGGATCGGGAAAAACTGCCGCGTTCGCGTTACCAGTTTTACAAGCGCTCCTCGAAACTCCACAGCGTTACTTTGCGCTAGTTCTGACGCCGACACGCGAATTGGCTTTTCAAATTTCGGAACAATTCGAAGCTTTAGGTTCGTCGATTGGAGTTAAATGTGCGGTTATCGTCGGCGGAATGGATATGATGTCGCAGGCGCTAGTTTTGGCAAAGAAGCCGCACGTTCTAATTGCGACACCCGGTAGATTAGTCGATCATTTAGAGAATACCAAAGGTTTTAATTTGCGTGCTTTAAAGTTTTTAATAATGGACGAAGCGGATCGCATTCTGAACATGGATTTCGAAGTGGAGCTTACGAAAATTTTGAAGGTGATCCCGCGGGAACGGCGCACAATGCTGTTTTCGGCTACTATGACGAAAAAAGTGCAGAAGCTGCAGAGGGCCTCGTTGCATGATCCCGTCAAAGTGGAAGTGTCTACCAAGTACCAGACGGTCGACAAATTACAGCAGTATTATGTTTTTATTCCCGTGAAATTTAAGGTATTTATTTTATATAATCGACCTGGTAAACACAGTTTAATTAATATGTGCTCGATATAGGATGTTTATTTGGTGCACATATTGAACGAAATGGCGGGAAATAGTTTTATGATTTTTTGCTCTACGTGCAACAACACTATACGTACCGCTTTGATGTTACGTAATTTGGGATTTACTGCAGTACCCTTGCACGGGCAGATGTCGCAAAACAAGAGATTGGCGGCGTTGACGAAATTCAAAGCGAAAAACCGTTCCATTCTGATCTCAACAGACGTGGCCAGTCGGTGAGTGACTTACAACTGTTTGCTTTCTGGGTTTGGCTTTACAATGATGTTAATTTGTGGAATGATCGCACATGATGAGTTTCACTTCGTCACTACCACTGAGAATACTCATTGCACAGCCACCAGAATCTTGCTAAAATTGCAAAGTCTAACGTATCTCTTGCAGAGGATTGGATATACCTCACGTTGACGTGGTAGTGAACTTCGATATTCCGACACACAGCAAAGACTACATACACCGGGTTGGCAGAACTGCACGAGCCGGCCGATCTGGTGTGGCAATCACGTTCGTTACACAGTACGATGTAGAGCTGTACCAGAGGATAGAGCATTTGATTGGGAAGCAGTTGCCGTTATATAAAGTTGAGGAGGATGAGGTGATGGTACTTCAGGAACGTGTGGCCGAGGCGCAGCGTGTTGCCAAAATGGTTGGGTATTTTCATTATGACTTTGATGTTAACTGATGAGCTTGCAGGAAATGAAAGATATAGTTGACAAAAAGGGTAAACGGAAAAAAGGCGAAGATGGTGACGACGATGATACAGAAGGTGCCTCAGGTGTGAGAAAACGTCTCAAATCGAATAAAAATAGAAAAAATAAAAATAAATAAATTTAGTAAATGTTTTCGGTTATTTTTGTAAATAAAAATGGTGTATGTTTCTTGTTCTTTGTGGTCAAGCAATTTTATCTATCCCACTGCTTCTCCCAAAGTATAGAGCATGAAAAACAAAGACTTCCAGAGAATTCAGGTGGAAATTAAAAAAGTTATTCGTACAAAATGAAATCTATAAAATCGATCAATTCGTAATCTGCAAATAAATTTATTTACTATTTAACTTTGTATTCTACTGTGTAACTTCTTCATTTA
Organism: Photinus pyralis; assembly: GCF_008802855.1. Classification (NCBI taxonomy): domain Eukaryota; kingdom Metazoa; phylum Arthropoda; class Insecta; order Coleoptera; family Lampyridae; genus Photinus; species Photinus pyralis. The sequence continues at coordinate 19,155,305 of NW_022170819.1, forward strand.
CTGTCTACTGGCCCTTTTTTTTTTATAAGTACAGTACAAGAAGTGGTCGATGGAGGAGAAGCGGATGGGAGGTACGATTCTGCCAAACTGCTACTGCATATGTAATAAAGTATCGTGTGGAGATATGACACCTTCTACTGTATCATGAGGAAGATTGTCCAGAATGGTTTGATTAACCCATATGGAAGTATTACGGCACCTCCCATGGGAAAAAGGTACTATCCAGTGTAGTCAATACAGAGCCAAAAAAGAAAAAAATGTCTGAAGAGCGTACCCTTGTGGACACCACAACTGCAATGAGAGACGACCAGACTGGAACAGCACGAAGACCGACGGTCGTTCGAGGAAGAAGGTACAAGACATTTCTACAATATGTTTGCAAGTTTTCTCCTAGGGTCTTTGTTTATAAATGGATAAACCAACAAACATTTTTGAGAGCTAGCTATTTTCTACGCAACACACTGTATAACGTAAGTCTTGCACGTCTGCGCACACCGAATAAGAAATCGTATATCCCATAAATGTCAAAAATCTTTCTCTTATACACCCGGTACTTAAGGTCGAAATTGGATTGATTAAGATTTGGCAATCGAAAAATTTTATATATACAGAAAAATACGTCATTAAAAAAGGACACATTTATCCAGATTTACGTGGGGCCGAGCGTGTCGTCTCATTTCATTACAAGGTGTATAACCTGCCGGGCATCTTTTTAATGAAAAGTTGCTCACAATTACGACCTTAAATACGTATTATTTATTTCTGTTCGGCTCTCTATTGAAATTTATTATTAATGAATTAAACAAAATCATGCGTCCTAATTGTTTATTTACGTAACAGTTTCTCTCGTTTCAAGTGCGAATTGAAAATTTCTAAAATCTAAAGTGCCAGCGAAAAATCTGAATTAACGTCATGAGAATTTGTGAAATAAGTGGTGGACTTTTTTTGTAAAATTCACAGTTGAAATGATATTATAAGGAAAAAATGGCCTCAAACTCCACTTTTGAGGCTAAAGTGTTAATGTCCAAAGGGAAACGTGCAGCAGCCGCTTATATTCATGCCGATTGCTCTCAACGGACTAATCCCAAACATTTAAATGAAGTCCTCGATAATTTACTTAATCCCGCCAAGGCTATCGACGAGTGGGAAACAATCGACTGGTGCAAATGGCTGATGGCCGGAGGACGGACACCCGACGAGTTCGCCAACATAGGTACGTAGCGAACGTCTTACGCCTCTTGTAATTTGCGCTTGCAGTGCGAACGTACGACAATGCGACAACATGCGGACTGGTTTGGACACCGAATTTTGTCGCGTACCGTTGCCGTACGTGCGGAATTTCGCCCTGCATGTCGCTCTGTACGGAATGCTTCAAAAAGGGGAATCACCAGCGGCACGATTTCAACATGTTTCTAAGTCAGGCGGGCGGCGCGTGCGATTGCGGTGACACTTCAGTGATGAAAGAGACTGGGTAATGATATTAAGTCGACTTCGAGCATTTTTACAACTCTTTTGTAGGTTTTGTGACCGTCACGGTCCGGATAAATTGAAAAATAAGTCACCAGCACCCACTGCTCTTATGTGCGTTGCTGAGGCGATGATGCCGCGGGTTATTTTAAGACTGATACAACATCTTCGAGAGAACAGGTATGATATTATTGTTGCTGTGATCACTTTAAATTAGTTAGTAGTCTGTGGGATATTTCATTTGCTCGGGAATTAATTAAGTTTGATGGTAAGGAATTTATAGTTGGTATGAAATTCACGGCATTAATTAAATTGGAGTGAAATTTAATTAAAAAGTTCACAATTTGTGCTCGGGTATTACAAAACTGTAGGGATTATCAAATGTCAGTGCTCAAAGCTCAACATTTACTTTAAAAAGTGCTCAATGAGGTTATTTCAGAATCCAGAGGCTTAAGAACGGTAAATGGGCCCAAAATTATAGTAATGTTCCAAGTTCCAAAGCTAAGATTTAACTTGGTAAAACAAACACTATTTTCATTTCATTTCTGACCTTTATTTTTGAGTGGGCGGGGCTTCAGCCAAGGTTATTCTACCAACCTAACCCACTATACATTTACACATATCCATGCCAAAACCCGGATTTGAACCAGGGACCCTCACAGTCAGGCTTCAACTCAACCTCGAACTCAACTGTGCCACATGGGCCAGTTCCAAAATGAATCACCGATTGTAATTTATAATTTTGATTAAATAAACCAAAAATTGCTAAAACGGGTCCATTTAGATAGCTCGAGGGAAGATTAATAGAAGGTTTCCCTCAGTTTTGATTGTGAATTGCCATCGAGTGAAGTCTCATTTTAAATAGTACAAGATCCCACATGAGGTCAACCTTCACTCATCTGTTTACCGAGTAAAATACTTTTTTTTAATCAATCTTAATATGTAAACGAACACATTGCAAATGGGTTACCTAAAATAATTAAGTTAAGACTAGTCTTAATTAATGTAAATAAAATTTCTGTTTGCTTCTATTACATGGAGAGATAATAGTCTGAACTTAATCTTTTTAGGCAACCTATTTGCAATGTGTTTGTGTACCGGGTGACCTAATAAGACTGTCCGTCGATCATATCTCAGGAACCGTTCGTCGTGTGACTTAGGGGTAAAAAAAATTATTGGGTAAATCGGTTATGAAGAATCGCTGGAAAATTTTTTCAAGTTCTAAAATGACCACCAGAGGGCGTAACTGCCATCTTAAATTTTAAAATTGCATTTTCTTTAAATTTCGCATAATAAACTAAACATTCTTTTTCACATTTTTAAAGAGAACCAGTTTATCTATCATTTTCGTAAAAACAGAAACTGAGTTATTTCAAAAACAAAGATGGTGTGGGGCGTTCAATTGTTTTTTGCAATAACCTGCTTTAACTTCTTAACCGTTTGACCAATTGTAACAAATTTGGTATCGTTGAAAAGAGCATTCCTTGGGCAACAAGAATCAATGTAGTTTAGTTCAATCCTTCTCCGCCAGGGGGCTAGTTTTGACACTATGATCCAAAATCCTAAAAAATCAAATGGAATGATATAGCCAAATAACACCCAAAGAGGTCAGTGAAAACGGTTTTTCAAAATATCGTTCCTAACCTCAAATATTGGGAAAATGAGATTAATTAATTAATAAAAAAGCTTACATTGTATCTTATTTGACGTATTTCCGGTGATTGTCGATGGCGCGAAAGATTGTTTGGAAAAGGACCCTACACGTTTAGGTAGGCCTTGGAAAATTAAACAAATGAAACACAATGCATTATAAAATAATAACAGCCGTAATTCGTAAATTATTCTGCTGTTTACATTCAGAAAGTGCAGTTTTTGAATTTGTAATCTTTTCTAAAATGCCGATTTCTAACCAAGAAGCATTTAATATGCTGGCGGCGATGGTTCGTGGTCGATTCGGATAACGTAAATAGAAGATATGGCCGCGGAACAGTCTTATTGGATCACCCGGTACATATCAAAATTGATGACCAGATTGTTTTATTTTTCATGGTACCCTAATGAAAGGACACCCAAAAAGAATTAATTTCTACCAACTAACGCCGTCCTTCTCGAGATCTGTATAATTCTTCATATCTTCAAAATGGTGTGTCGCTGGAAAATAATCAAAAATGACGATTTGAACATTTAAAGGTTTTTTAACCATTGATATCATAGTGCAGGTGTGATTTTACTTGAGTATTCTTGAGAGCAACGTCTGGAAGGCTTTTTTGTCACAGAATTAGCAAAAAAATTTAGAATTGCGTATAAAGGGTGTTTTTTAAAGGATTACAAGGGGATAACTCGAAACCGGTTTTAAATATTTTTATGAATTTTTGGTGGCTTAATAATGATACAGGAGACAAATCTCTATATATAAAAATGAACACCTGTTTCTTCTGGTCACGCAATAACTTTAGAACGACTTTACCGATTTCATTCATCTTTTTTTTTAAGTTTTCTAATACTGTGTAGAAGGTTCTTACGACAAGAGAAACTAAGAAAATCGCGCAGAAAATTGGAAAATTGTAGAAAACTTAACGACTATTTAAACATCGCGCGTTTGACGGTGCGGTAGCAATTGTTTTAACAGCTACATCGATCGGAATATATCCGTCAAAAAATTAATTTGTATGCTGTCAATTCGATCGGAAAGTTTATCCAGATTTCAGTGAGTTTTTTGAGAAATGTCGATGTTATTTCACCGCAATCACGCCTTTTATATTAAGAGTTTGATATACCTAATATCCATTTTTGGTAACTGTTGATAGACTAAACACGTGGTATACACTAGGGAGTTAATTTCTATTTTCAGTTGAATTTTAGTTTTTTTGAGATGCTACTAATTAGACGTACCAACATGGTACCAACTTAGGTCGCAGAATTCGTAATCCTACAAGTCAAACATACCGGGTGGTGCACGGTAAGTAGGAACATAGGGATTTAACATGGAAAATTAGTTTTATGCAATATCCTGCCCTCCTTTACATTTTACAGAATAAACTGTAGTTTAAAGTTGTTCGGAATTAAAAGGTGCATACAAAACTGTTTTTACATGTTTTAATAAGCTTTTGGTATACCCAGAAATTTAAAAATAAATTTCAACATTTCTATTATTAGTAGCAATAGCCATAACTTTTGTTGTTTTATGAATTGCTATACTAATAACAGAAATGTTGAAATTTATTTTTAAATTTTTGGGTATACCAAAAGCTTAATAAAACATGTAAAAACAGTTTTGTATGCACCTTTTAATTCTGAACAACTTTTAAACTCTACAGTTTTTTCTGTAAAATGTACAGGAGGGCAGGATATTGCATAAAACTAATTTCCCATGTTAAATCTCTATGTTCCTACTTACCGTGCACCACCCGGTATATACGAGTAAGTCAAACTGACGAGCAGAAATGTCCCCTTTAATCCCTATCGAGCTGCATTTAATTACCACGTAACAATCGATTACAGTTTACAGTAAATCGTTGCTATTAGACCAATGAACTTTGTGTGTCCACATTGCAAGGCTTTTAAGTTAAAAACTGAAGCCCCGGGATTATGTTGCGCCAGTGGCCATGCGAAATTGACGCCATTGGTACTGCCACCAGAGCCACTACATAGAAGTGAGTGCGTTTATTTTTTATTATTCTGGGGAGAGATGGGGAGATTTTGGGGAAAGTGTGTCAAAATCTCTTTTCCGGCAAAACAGTTGAACTGATTGGAACCAAATTTGGTACACATATTCTCAGACATAAAAGGGCAGAATCGCGCATGCGCAGGTGGTACCTGCGCTAGGCACAGTAAATTTCTTGAAATAATTTTTTGTTATTATTTATTCCAGTTCAAATTGATTAGGTATGCATAGCTAGGAAAGACGACAACGTCCGTTGGGTCAGCTAGTTTTAACATATTTTTAAAATTTTTTCATTTCTCTATTTTTAGGGGTGGGGGTAACTTTGACGTTTTAAATGTAGAGATGCTCTTTTGTTTTTAAAATTCGAACGTCTCCGTTTTAAAATAACCGTAAATTTAAATAAATACGCGTTCGGTAAAGTTCGCCGTGACGTCATTAAAGACGAATCGGTCACGTGGCCTTTTTCAGCATTATTTTTTGTCTGAAATATTTCTTTTACTTTTCAGCCAGGGCTCCTCGCCCGACGCTTACAAAGGAGCAATACAGGACGCAGACGCGTTCATAACTATGCTGTTGGATTTTAACAACATGGGCGGTTTGATGCGGCGAGTCATGACCGGCGCGCTGACTAACCCCCAGATGTACAGGGTTCTAAACGAGCTACCTCAAAACTCGAAGTCGGAGTACGCGCGATACATGATGGAGTCGAAGACGATCTACGAGAACGCCTTAAAGTCACTTCCGAATCCGGAACCGATGGAGGAATATCGCGACTGTCCCTCGCTCCAGGAGCATCTCACTCATCGAACCTTCCTGGAGGAGCTGGTGTTCTGGACGGTCAAGTTCGAATTTCCCCAAAAAGTCGTTTGCCTATTACTGAATATGCTCCCAGATCCCGATTACAAGGTAAAGCCGACCTAGTTAAGCGACTGTGCTAAATTTGTTACGTTACAGGAAGCGTTAACCAAAGCTTTTGTGTTGCACTACAGTCGAATATCGTTGATGCTCGAACGGTCGAGTGACCCCGACACGCTCAGCAATCGTGTGGTGCACGTCAGCGTTCAGCTGTTCTCTAACGAAAGTCTCGCATTACGTATGACCGAACAACTCAATTTGTTACATGTTATGGTTGTCAGCTTGAAGTATATGATGGGCAAAATTCTTATACAGAACACCCTTCACGGTGAGTACCTTGGGTGTGTTATTCTTTTGTGGACTGCAGGATTCGCAAATGGTCTCTTTTTTAGACATTCGTCTCTTTTTTCAATGCTGGTCTCTAAAAGTCTCTAAATTTTGCATGTTAAAAAAGTATAATTCATAATTGATAAACCGCAGAAATTTTATTGTACATTTTTAGCGCATTTTTTAAGAATAAAAAAAAATCGATCGGGTATATTCCCTTATTCCTCGAGAACGGATTGTTGGAAGAGGGTATTCTCAAAGGGCGATTGGGACGTCTGCAAGAAATATAACCATTGGTGATGTCAAAAAAAAGCTATTTGGGTTTAAAAATGCGTTTTATCCGCACAACAGTTGTGCACAATTTATATTTGTTTAGATATATTGCAGTTTACGTATCTCATCTATTACAAAATAAATATTTTTTGCTTAATTTTGTATGGAAATTGGTTCTCGAAGGTCTCTAAATGGTCTCTATTTTTAAAAATGTAATTAGAGACCAAGTCTCTATTTTTTTGCTAAAATCAGTTGCGAACCCTGGGACTGTTTAGTCTTTCATTTTAGCAAACAATAGAATGTTTATTTATACTTATTAGTAGGAGGTAATAATTGCACTTCTGCTTCTTTAGCAATATTTGTAATGTTCATTTCTGCACAATCGATTTTTTACATTTTTAAATTGCTAATTATCAGAGTACAAAAGACAGTTTTTACAGATCCTGATAAGAATTTTCATTACGTCGTCGACTGCGGAAGACCAGTAATGAAAGAGCACTGTTATTGGCCGCTGGTGTCCGATTTGAACAATGTGTTGTCTCACCGTCCCGTCGCGCTCAAATTTATGGCAGACGACTCGCTATTGGAAATGTGGTTTACGTTTCTCTCAATGTTTCAAGGTACCGCAATTTTTCCGAAAACCGGTTTCCATTTTGTTTTTTTGACAGGCATGAATGTTAATCAACGAGAACTCAGTCAGCATGTCGAATTTGAGCCGAACACTTACTACGCTGCGTTCAGTGCCGAGCTCGAAGCGAGCGCGTATCCGATGTGGGCGCTTGTTTCTCATTTGGCTGATGAATCGACGGTTTCGTTGACACGTCGTGCTCTCTCCGCTTGTTTATCATCGCTCTTGGAATGGTTGGACGCCATAAATTTTACAAGTCCAAACGTGGTATGCTAAATTTACAATTGGTACATCAGTGTCTTACACTTGGATTTTTAGAATGATAGTGTACAAGTGTCATTTCATCTTCCGCTGCATCGTTATTTAGCTGTCTTCTTATGCCAGGCTGTTGCGAAACAAGGATTAACGTTGAACGAAATTCTACCCCAGGCGGACACACTACATTTACTAATGATGCATCCTTTGAGAGTGCAGGTGAGTACTTTCACACATATGCATGGGATATGTATACTGAACTTAGCAAGAGTTGATCTGGGGTGTAGACCACATTTTTTTTTTGAACTGAGTTTTTAATCCCCCTCTGATTTATGTTGACAATAATAAAGGGTTGGATTACAAGTAAATACTGATCTGATTAGAGACGTAATTTTGTAAGAGTGGGCTATGCGCAGATAAATGTAATAATACAATATGGGGATGTGTCATCTCTTGCCTTCTTAGCTGCCGGTTCCTGTGTATAATATTAATCTGAAGTGCAGTAATAGATGCAATTACATTTCATGTAGTCGAAATAATAATTGGCATGTGCTCAATTACAACTACATAAATAAATAGTTATTTATTATACAAGACGATAAAGATGTTCACGAGATGGTTAGTTTCCCTTTATCGTCGTGTAATACAAAACTATTTTATAGCAGAATTTAATTTAGAGAAACAGAATTGTCATATGTTCTGGAAGTCAGTTTATATCCTGCTTTAGAAATAAGAATGACAGATGTCATTAGAATGCACACTCATCTGTTTCACTTTATCTACCCTTACAGTATAAAGTGATCACTTTATCTTTCCTTACGGTTAAAGAACAGCTTAGCCTACTCATTCAATCCTATTAAAATATCGATTTAACGTATGCTATAAAATAAATACATTTTACAGTTTCTTAAATTACCTACTACAAGGCATACCCCGAGAGTAAGTTTAGTTTCGTTTTAAGCGCTACTGTCGCCGATCGAGGCATGTGCGTCCTTGCTTTGTTGAGGCTACAAACTTGCGTCATTACGGTTTTCCAGTAAATTTCGGTCTACTTTACGTTTACTATTTATCTAAACGTCCATTTTAGTCGGAACAAACTGGAATTCCCCTTTCGTTCGCTTATACCTTCGATACAAACAAATGAAAACTTTTCGCCTTTCGCCGGCATCGGAAAAATATGAAACTGTTTCTGCAACTCATTAAAATGTCAATCCTTAATTATTCTTAGGTCCCACAAGCTAGCAGAGCCATTTTAGAAAAATGAAGGACGAAATACATCAGAATTATAGGCTGATTATATGCCCTTTTTGGACACTTGAACAAACTTTCAGGCAACATCCTTTAAAGAAAAAAACTATGACTCTGCTGGCTAAAGAAGAAACTAGCTGATCACTTGTATGTTGTAATTAATATCGATCCATTAACAGTGATTGTATAAAGACAGTGTGGTCATATGCTCTATATCCGCCATGTTTTTCCCATATTCTTCATTGAGCTGATCAGTTTAATTGAATTGGTAGATTTTGGCATTTTTCTATGGTTACAATATTAGGTATTGCCACAACTGTTTGTGACTTGATCACCTTGGATTCCAAGTTAATTTCCGCCAACCCGATTTATTTGGTTAAAATATGGCCGATATCCCACCTACCAATAAAAAAACAACACCAAAGTATGACCAAACTGCCTCTATACAGTAGGTATACAGTCACTGTAGATCCATTATAAGTCACTAAATATAGAAAGTACCGCAATCCATTGGGCCCGTGTGTTAGAGAGAGAACGCATGTTTTTTGCCCAAAAATTGCGGAAGTTACCAGATTCCAGTAACTTTAATGTTAGGGATTGTTCCACCTGTTTGGAGACATCTGTCAAGTAGGTATTTGAAATTTGAATTTTCTTTTAGTAATAAATCAAATATATAGCAAGTTGTTGTGTTTCAGGTTTTAAAAAAAGTAATAGTAAAAGTGTCTTAGTTGTGTATGCATCTTCTCTTATATTATAGGAGAAGAAAAGTTGAAACGAAATTCCTGAATTGGAAAGAAGTACAAAAAAAAATTAAAATTATTCGTCTCATTATATTAACCTCGCGATCGTTTATAATTTTGTATTGCTGCCTGCCTGTGCGTCTGTCTGTCCGTCTGTCTGTCAGTGTGTACGATAGCTTTGTGTAGAAACGTCCGATCGCTTTAAAAATTGATATACACATGTTCTTCATGATATAACAAAGTTCGCAATTGTTTTTCGGCTACGTAGACCAACGGGCCAAAAAGTTACAGACCAAAAACTGCGCAAACCTCCAAAAACGGTTTCTAGCTCTTGTTACAAAGAACATATGAATGTCCGTTTTTCTGTGTTAGTAGATATTCCTTAAACTTTAGGCAACTATGCAGATGCAAACAAATACTGCGCATGCGCATAACAACTTTTGTATTTGCCCAATCCTAATTTTTTATTTGTTAATTTATTTAAATGAAATTCTGTATCTAGGCACTTCGAATAAAAGTGAAACTAATGCCAAATCAAAAAATTTGTTTTGCGCATGCGCAGTCGGTTTTCTTTTATTTGTTAAGGTATTTAAATGAAATGTATTCAGGCACCTCAAATAAAAGTAAAGCTAATTCCATTTCAAAAAATTTGTGTTACAAGCTATCCAGATCAGGTGGGACAGAATCAACCCCTTAGGGTGTATTGTAAAAATGATGTATGTGTGAAGATCTGAGGATCGTTTGGTATTCAGTTGTATCGGATTTTTGAAATATAAGTTAGAGTTTAAATAAATATATTAATTGGGCGAAAGCCCGTTGAGGGCCCAGAACAAGAGAGGGACAATAAATAGACAATAAATAAATAATTTTTATTTATCTACTACATCTCCGAAAGGGGCAAAATCAAGCTGATCTGGATGATAGTTTTTTTCTTTAAAGGATGTCGCCTGAAAGTTTGTTCAAGTGTCCAAAAAGGGCCTATAATCAGCCTATAATTCTGATGTAATTCGTCCTTCATTTTTCTAAAATGGCTCTGCTGGCTTGTGGGACCTATTATTCTTACTTAATTGAACTCATCCCAACTCCAATTTTCGTTAATCCAATTAACATGTTTTTAATTGGTATTTAAGTGCAAACAGGTAGTCTTACGGTCGCTCAAAAATTTCGAATTCAATATCATTATGTTCGTCGACCCGGATATTTGTCTCCAGCTCGGCGAAAATGTCACTAACAAGTGTACTGTCTTCATTGATATCACTTTGATACAGTGGAGCATTAGGGTACGCTTGTCCATTACACTGGGAGAGCTAAAGAAGGTTGCAGCCCCGATTTTCTGCATTCACATGGTGAACCACAACTATTCTTACAGTTGCAAAACATTGTGCTAAGTAATTTATCTGGAGCTGGTGGTTATATTGTCGTTATCTGTTCCAGGATTTAATTTTGCAGTACCCAACCCCATTTCTGAACTTTTTTATATGGCATATCATTTACCATTATGCGGTAATCGCGGTACGCTCTCCGCCTTCTTTCTCAAAACCGGTTAAGTATATAAAAAATGTTTGGGTCAAAAGTTGTAAAGAATTCTATTCTTTATAATTTTTGTAGTAAATCCAATGACATTAAAACCATTAGTCCATTGAAAAGTTACATTTGGGGTTGCGTTTGTCAGAGGACACAATTTTTTAGATATCAAGGGGGGGTTAGTCTAAAGTTAAATCCGAGTTTGTGGGGTTGTAGCCCTTGTCCCGCGGCCGCCATCTTGAAAAAAGAGGTGCACATGGTTTTTATGGTTTATCTGACAAACTATTGGTCTCACAAAAAATTGATTCAGAAATTTTTTAATAAAAATAAAATTTTCAACTTTGGTTCAGTAACTTTTAGTCGTAGAACGAAAAATAACAAAGTTATAAACGAAAATTGATGAACATTTTGTAAACAATTTTCAATTGGTCCTTATAACTTTTTTCCTTTCTTCAGATCATTGGGCTGCAACCCCACAAACTTGGATTTAACTTTAGACTAACCCCTCCTTGACATCTAAAAAATAAAATTGCGTCCTCTGACAAACGCACGCTAAGCCCAAAAAAATGTAACATGGACAATGGACTACATAGGAAAGGAGATTTTTCGCAGAAAACCGGTTTTTGAGACCTTTGACCTTCAATATCTTAAGACGCAGACATGAGATTTTGTAAGACTTTTGAGACAACCTTCAGAATGCCAAAAATAAAGGTTTATTCAAGTTTATAGGATATTATTATCAATTCCGACGTTGACCCTATTTTTTGTCTTAAGTGACTGGACTATGCAGACGTAGATGTTAATGATTTATCGTTTGTAGATTGTACCAACGCGCAATAAATATAAATGTCTTAAGTACATAAATAACAAGTGTATAACACTTCCTTGTGATAGTTAGGAGTTACAAAGGTAATTAATGTTTATCTGAGTGTTAGGAAAAGAAATGAAACAGGGAAGTTACATAATTCCTTTTTAACGTAGGATTTTTAGTGATTTTCTCGGATTGCTAATTTGATTACGAATTAAAAGTATTAGCATAGTGTAAAGACACTAAGGTATTGGCAAACGCAATTCTGCTAATATCATTAAAATGGTAGCCCCTAATGTCAATTTGTTTGTAAAGATGAACAGCACTTTTCAGGAGCTTTTATTTGATCCGTCACATAATATATGGCGTTATTTAAGGTTATTTTATTTTAAGTTGGTTGTGGTGAGGATAATGTCTGCAGCGCAAAACAAATGAAAAACGCCATCAAGTTTGTTCCGCTATGTGGCCTTGGCTGAAACCCCGTCCACTCCAAAATACAGGTCAAAAATAAAATAAATACTCAAAATATCGACAAAAGTGCACTTTTTCTAATGGAACATTCCATTATATTGCATTTTTCTTAATTGTTTTTCTAGTGTTACCATTGTAATCAACGTTAAAAACATACACTATAGTCCGTATCACCCTGACTTTACAGTACAGACTCTTATGATGCCCAATGTCATTAGAATATGATTAGTAGAAAATGCCCTCCCCTCCCTTCCCTCTGGCAAAGGGGTTTTGTTAATACTTGGGTTAGGAACTATATTTCGAAAGTGTAGAATTCCCATGTAAGTAAGTCACAGGTAATGGTGGTATAATTTTTTAAGCCGGTAATGTAGAAACATCGATCGTGTGGCGTCCTTGAATTGATAAGATGGCGGTGGAACTTCCCCAATGAATTTTTCTTGCGCAATATTGAGAAAATCCAAAATTCGGCGGTTTCCACTCAGTCTTCATATACCTTCAAAACGTGGTATTGGAAAGGGGTGCTGCAAAGTAAAAGATATTGATGAGATGTGCGTCAAACTTTTGTTGAAATGTTGGAGGATGCGTTTTCCTTTCTCTTCTTCCTTTTTTAGCACAGTTCATGTTACCTTGTCCTGCTGTTCCGGTCTCAAGTGATCTTAGTTCGTGACACTGGTTGGTCCATGCTGCCAGTTAATGAGTCATTTCCACTTGCTAGATTGTTATATTGTTACCTTAGTCTTCTTCTGGGGATGCGCTTTGTAAAGTTTTTAAATTTATCTATAATTTTATTGAGTACTAAAAAAAATCACAGAAATGATTCTAAATTTACAGACTAGGCGGTTAGCTTTTGTAACCCTTAAGTTAGCGACTTAAATTGTTCGTTACATAATAAATACATATCAAATATATAATAAATTATTTATTTATTTATTTCCAATTCGTCCTTTGGAAAGATGGGATGTAGGTGCTGGCTGTAATCGTACGTTACGATTTTGGGCGCGATAAAACCGCCCGAATTTTTCGATCCCTTGTGGTAGAGGCCGGCGCCCGCCAGAGGCACGGCCATTTTCGGAACGACGGGCTGCGCGTCGAGGAATGGCACAGTCGTCTGAGCGGCGTCGCGGTTCATGTCGGTGTGAGTGAAGTCGATGTACTGATCGGTTTTGGAGTCGAGCCTCGATGCTCTCGGTATACGGGTCGGAATGTCCGGGTCTGACAGGTAGACCTGTGTCCTATTAACATGGGTGTCGGTTATGAAATCAAGCGGATGATAGTATACCTTGGGTTGTGCGTCGATGCATCAGTGTTAGAGTTGTCCTTCCATATGCTGCGATAGGCCGGTTCCAACAACTGTCCTTTCTCAAAATCGAAGGGGGTTATGTAAATTTCGAAGTTTAAGTGCGTCCCAATCTTCTTGAAGCGGACACCTGAGGGTACGAGAAAATTAATATTTGAAAAACACTTAGTTTTTTTACCTGTCATCACATGCTGATCATCCGCTATTAAATCATCGAGGTCGATGCTGCGTTGTTCCCAGGTGAGTGTGTGATAATCCTGCCCGTTGTAAATGTAGCGATCTGTAATTTTGTAATCTTCGACCGGCACCCAGCGGATCGTACTTGAATCGATGCCCCCGTGAGGTAAAAGCTTGCCTTCTTGAATTTGTAAGTGAATGATGCGGTTTTTCTTGGTGAAACGTAGACCGGTCACTACCCGGTTGTTTGCAATGTCGGCGACGGCGGATCTCATGTTGAAATAGCGATCTGAGTAGACTCCCTGTTCGTCACATAGGCAAAAGCAGTAGGAGCAATGCCAGAACAACCACCTCCACCAACTATCGACCTTGACCGTGCCCTTTTGGCAACCTTGTTTTCGACCAAGTACTCTGCCGTTTTCGTACTCGATGTACTCGTATCTTCGATTGGTGACGCTATCCTACAATAGTATATTGAAATACAAGTGTTACAATGCGACCTATTGTAATACGACTATTTTGTGGCACGAGTGGCGTAGCGAAGCGGAGGCACGAGTGTCCACAAGATAGGAGCATTGTAACACGTATTTTTCATACTATTTTTTCTATTTCGGGGCTTTAGTTTAATTAAAAAGTAATTATGAAAAACTACAGGAAACTTTAGAATTAATATGTCTTTAGTTGGCAACACCAACTACGTTGACAAATTTTAAGTTGGCAGCGCAGATAAACACAAGACTGACATTTGGAAACTTTAAATTCCGCGAATGTGTAATTTTTTATTCGTAGATAAATTTATTTATGGTGGATGTGTAAACTGCCGATTTGTAATGTATTAAGTTCTTCGTGTACCAAAAATCAAGGAAAACACATAAATTTTACGTAATTTGATTTCACATCTTATCATTGACGTCTTGGCGAACTGCCAACTTAGAGATGAAAAGTTACCAAAAACAATGTTACAATGGAACTCATTGAAACACTGTTTTTGCCGAAAACAGTTGCACAAAATTCTCATTGTAACACCGAAATAGAATTGTTATTAATGAAATTAATCAAATACAAGAGCCACTGACCGCTGGACACACCCACATGTCCGAATCGATGTATCTGCAGTTGATGATTTTTCCATTGCATCTCCGTTGCTGTCTACAGTACAAGTTCTTGTAACAGCTGTGGCTCTTTGTATACGTGTACTCAGCGCAGGTTTCGCTGCATGTGCCCTTCGGGTTTAGGTCGACCTCGTTCTGCACGTACCCTTGCAAGAGTTGCGTGACCTCAATGTACGTGTCGCCTACAATTGACTTTACCAACCGATTTAGTGACGGTGCCGACCTACCTGGAATATGTTTGGGCGGATCACACTTCCAGAATTCCCTAGAGCTCCTCTCCATCGCCTTTTTGACGGCCTGGACCGATTGCACGGTACGTTCCTCGTATCGATCTCTCATCAGCTGAGCTTCCTTGGTGTAGTTGCCTGTTGATCAATTACAAATAAGCAATAATAGCTAGGTGCCGTTTCTGTTACCTTGATTGTATAATTTGAGCAGCATGTAAGAGAATTGCATCATCATGTACCCCTTCAACTCAGTCAGCTCGATGGTGTTGTAAAGATTGTACAACATCTGCTGGGCCGACTGATTCGTGCTGCACAGCATGTCACCTTGGGTCTCCTGCAACAGTTCAATACTTGACGGTTCAAGGAATCATGCATGCGATCTACCTTAAGAGCCTCATCGTACAAGCGCTCGCTGGTTATAAAGTCGGTAATCGACGTTTGCGCTTGCATTACGGACGATTTGCCCGTTTGCAAGAGAGTGTGCGCCAAGTCAAGCCAGGCCTGCTTGGGCGAGGGAACTCTACCTGGAGTAGTTTGTAAAATTTGAAAGCGGCGGAAGCTCTCGTACAGCGCGTAGACGCCACGCAGTTCCGCGTAAGTTTTGGCCCAAACGTAGACATTTTCGATTGTCTCTAATCCGTACGTTAGATCGTGGGGGAACTCCTTGAAATGGCGCGTTTAGTATACTCAATTGATGTGCGCGCCGATCGCACCTTTTGTAATACATCACCGAATTGTTGAAATTTGCGTATCAGCCCGACTTCGGGGTTTTCACCTGTCGAGGGCTTGACGAGATTGTCATCGGAGTCGTCGAAGACCATGTCCCACAGCATCTCTTCGGATTGTAAGAACTCGAGCCGTAACCCATCAATTCTGCTGATTTTGGGGGTGCGAAGGAAACCCTGTGCCCCACACGCGAGCGCAAGGAGGAAGAGAACCGTCGTATGCATTGGTAATTGCCTCAGTTATGGGAGCAGAAATTACATGGCATTTCTGTAGAGAAAAAGATCAAGGTTTCTATTCACAACACCTTGTGGGAAAAAATCAATTATACAGGGTGGCGTATTTGGACGTCGCTTTCTCCGCACGCAATATTTGTTACTCCACTTTCAATTTTATTGCAATTGAGGAAAATAATGACGTCCTTCATACGTAATACGTTTTATAAATACGCGCTTGAAGATTGCAAAAACAAACATTGGCCGATAAGGATATTTTAAACTTTGTTGAATGTGTAAAAAATAGTCACTTACGACGCCAAATTAGCGATATCCTAATTAGAATTTTAGGGGAACGTTGAAAGAATGTTATTTCTAATTTCCCGTATACCAATCCCGCGCACTTAATTTTTACACAACTTACGTCCTACAATACTTCTTTTTAATTACACAGTGAAAACAAACGAAACGAACTGACAAGCAGCGACAATGAAGACAGGAACCGAGGCATACGAAATTGGTATGCACTTGCGCACACGCTGTGTTTAATTAATTAAAAAAAGTAGGGGATAGTGGGAAAGCACGGCAGACGACAAAGACGGCGACATGCCTTTGTGCTGTGACGTTATTCAGGTTTTCGCCCGCATTCACCGTTAATTAATTACCTGGAATTTTATAGTACGAGGGCCTGCCGATAAATCTCGCGCGTTTTGAAAACGGAAGGCGTCGCGTCGTCCTTGTCTCAAAGGTCGCGCGTGATTCTACTTTCTGCGTTATAAAGCGGCGTAATGACGTTCGCATTAAAGAATAAAAAAACGCGTACAAACAATTGCTTCATATGCAACATTTCGTAACTAGTCTGGAATAATTGGCGCTTTACGTAGCTGAGAAAAAAAGATCTCGGTCAAGCCGTAAAGGAGAATTCCTATCTTTCGCAAGAATAACTGCAATTGTTATAAATAAGATTAAAAAATTACTGTGGAATTGTACAGGTAGTATATTGGACCCTGCATTGTTTCACTTTTTCGACAAATAATGTACAATTGGATAGGACAAACTACGTACTTAATGCAAATTTCAAGCTCGTGACCCTTTCTTTGGCGTAGCAAGCGGTTGCGATACATCAAAATGCGCGTAATCGCATAATGGTAATTCAAGCTCGTGCACCAGGTCAAAATTTCTGAATCGAACCGCAAAATTTATCCAAAATCTTTATACAGCAATTGTTTTTGTCAGTCCATGTAACTATTTTTCGCGATCATTTGGGCTGTTACAGGGTGTAACTGGTGAGTATGTAAAAAATTGGATCACGGAGACGCCAAAAACGTTGCGTGGAATTTTGTTTAATTTTTATCCAAGTTTGGGTCAGGGTTGGCAAAGCGACTTAATTCCAAATTTTTCCATTGGAAACAAATTGCATTCTCCACTCCGAATTCAAATATCAGACAATTAAACATTGCGCATGCGTTGGGATCGAGAAGTCAAAAAAACGTGTAACGAAATTTTTGTTTTGGAATGATATTTTTAGCGCATTTTTGAAAAAAAATACGCTATTATATTCGTTTTGGCTGGCAGGCCGGCTGTCCGCGTGAGATCTCCACACAATAGCTAGAGAAATCAAATTTTCTATAAAAGCTTTCTGCGTAGGTGTGCAGGCACTAGTCTATTTTGAGTTAGATTACTTGTGAGATCGATAATTGAAGAAAATAATTTCGATATGGGTTTCGGAGGTGCTATACTTTTACCGTTAGATAGCGCTACCAGTATAAAAACTTATTATTTACTTTGTGATTTGTTTTACAAAATGAAGACGTACCCTCAATTGAAATTAAATAAAATTAATTATTTAACGCAGCCAAAATTACTCGTGAGATCGATAATTTTAAACTTCGCTAATAAAATACTGATCTGCATTACCAAAAATGCGCTTTAATCATGCATATGCGGATTTACAACTTGTTTTATTTTTTATTATTAAAAATTAAAAGCTACCCCGCGCAACTACGATGAAAAAGAATAGATTTTTCAACCTGCAAGAGATTTTTTTTTTCGAAAATCGTGAACGGCTTAACTTTTCTCATAAAAAACTGTTCCACCAAATTTTCAGATCCCTGCGGCTTTTTTTTGCAAAAATAAAAATGGAAAACGAAACCCTTTTTCCGCTTTTTCTAGGAATATTTGAGGTTATGTGAAAAAAAAGTTGTTCATTTATTTATTCCCTACAACTTTTACTTCGAACATTTTCGCCTAAAATTGACAGTTTTGCCACCAATTGCAAAATATCCCTTTCAACCCCCGGAATTTCGCCCACTGAAAAATTCAACTGTTTTGATTATTGTTGTCCGATTTCAAATTGGGAACTAATTTTTTTGACACAAAATATATAGCGTGGACTAAAAGTTATGTTATTAACGTGTGAGAAATGAGTGGACCAAAAAGATTTGATTTCGAAATATTTCGAAATATTTTGAGAAGCAATCAACAAAATTCAACCAATAAAAATGCAGTATGCACGGAAAGTCTTTGCTCCTTATAGAAACCTTTTATTTCCTTAAAATTTTCTCAGACTTTCTTGTCCATTTCCTATATATTTCCCAGCTATTTCTTCGAAATTTCCTATATGAGAGACAAGAATTTCCCTCGTGATCAACCCCTCGATTATTGCTAGCAATTAGAATAAGATAGTTGCACTAAATTTATATTTAAAAGAAGCTTGCACTAGCGTACAGAAGAGAGGGGTGTTTAGCAAGGCTAAAAAATGTGTAGTACTCTAATTTAATTAAAATTTTAATTAATAAATGCAAGGAAATACACTATTTTAAAGTGCGAACGAAAGCGGCATATCATTGGTTGTAACGTCACCATATTTGTTTATATTATCGCGTGTTTCCAAAGACTTTATTTTTCTATCGATTTTGACGGCGATTGATGTATAGAATAGATAATATTTCGAGTTAAATTTTCTCCATTGAATGTACCTGCCCGAGAAGTGTCCAGAAAAATTATAATGAAAAAATGCATTTTCGCTTTCGAGATTTTTAAGGCTAAAAGCTCTTCTTTTCTGGACACTGGACAGTTAAAAAAATGCAAATTACGCTTTTTTAGTTACTGGAGCGACATTAATGAATAAAAATTAAAAGAATGCCCCTCAAGAAAGCCCCTTTTGTTTTCTGGCCAATATATATATTTTATCGTTGAAAAATAATTCCAGATTTGTTGTACTTTCTGGATTTCGAAATTTTTATTAGATCCATTATGATCCAAAATAAGTACTTTAAATATATGGAATACTTGATTTTAATAAATTGCGCTCTCTCTCTCTTCTCTTCTCTCTCTCTCTCTCTCTCTCTCTCTTTCTTTTTCAATGAGTAGTACTCATTGAGTACCCATAAAGCCCGAAAATATCCGACTTTTTGAAACAACACGCTGTATCGGGTCATCGGTGATAGGAGATTTACAATGGTTCGTGGGTCTGTTTATTTATTCTATTATTTATTTTAATTATATCCTTACTTGTTCTGGGCCCTCAACAGGCTTCGGCCATCTTGTCTGTCTTCGTTTCTTATGCGTTAGTGTTCTAAACGTTCATCGATTCGGTACTTTTTGGGGAATGGTTGGATTTGGGTGGGACGTTATTGCCGTCGAAGTTCTGAGTTAGACAAACTCCGAAAAATTCCCACGGAGAACGGGAACTGGGAAAACAGGTTTTTTTCATAGTGAAAAAGATTTGACATTTGACGTAAGTTTTTGGAAGACGTTAACGGACGGGGAAAAACGGGATTTTCTCCAAGTTCGGGGGCAGGTATGTATACACGACAATTACCCGGCGCGAAAAATCACGACCCCCGAGTAAACTCATATTGTTATAACTGCCCCACCTTCTGCGCCACGAGCCAATTAGGTCTCTGTACACTCTAATTGAATTCTGTGGATAAGCCCGCCTGTACATTTTATTGTTGCCGGTACCAGAAGTAGTAGCCACGTGTTACTCACATCTTTCAATATTTAAAAATGTGCACAGTTTGTTTGCCAACCATTCATTACTATGTTCCTGTTTCCTGATTATCAGACTCTTAGGTGCACCCGCTTTTTTTCAACATCGCGCCACGATTACCATTTGTCGACCATATTGGCAGATTTCATTTAAAAAGTGGAAAGTTCAAAGGCATTTTTTGACCAAAAATTTGTTCGCTGAATATTATTTTGGCAAAATATATTAGGGAACGGCAATGTTTTTTTCCAAGGATCATTGGGCCTTAAGAAATTAGCGTTTAATTTTAAAGCGCGGGTTTAGACGTCTAGCGATCTTTGGGCGTAATTTCGTAACGATTTTTCTTGATTTGTCCAATTTATCGTTCAATTAAATTCGAAAAGAGTGCGTTACTGTTACATGTAACGATTTCTTTTTCCAATTTCTCATTTGTTTCGATACGTTTTTAATAACAGTTTTTATTTTTTTTTTTTTACTTTTTTTTTTTTTAAAAAACTTTGTTTTCTTTGGTTTTTTTTTTTCTGTTTTCCCTATATAAATTTCCTCGCTTTATTTGCTTTACATTGCTTGCTTACAATAGTTCTTAATTCTCGATTTATGATTTCTGACTAGCCATGTGTCCGCTAAATATTTTTTTTGTTGGGTGGCCAAACATGATTCGCCACTCGCAAATTGTAAAACTGTGTGCGTTTAGACAGTCCAGTGCCAAATGGATACAAAAAATGGCTTCACGTCGGCGAACATTAGTTCACAAAATCGTAGCGATAAATCGCTTTATTGTTTACAGTTCCAATTTAATCCGCCTACGATTTCGCAGAAATTGAAGCTAGGCGGCATTTCAACCATTCCATCTAATTCCAATTCCAATATAAAATCCCTTCAATTTCTGCTGTTCAACACGCAACGATAAAATCGTAACGATTCGACTTTATCGTAGACGTTCTAAATCGCGCTTAACGTATTACTCCAATCTTTCTAGATCAGGCAAGCGCCAATAAGTTCGTTTTGACACTAACTTCAAAAATATAAAGGCCGCGTGGATTTTCCTTCGTGATGAAAAGTCATAATTTCTGTTTTCCCGTACCTATTACGTTCTCCTGGGCCACGGTATTAAATCTAGAAGGATGAAAGCTAAACCATTTGTTTGGGGACTTTTTGAACTTTGTATATTTTCAAAAAATCTTCCGTACGGATCATTGGATTGAACTTTTCTATGTCGTGTGTCCCTGGATGGTTTAGATTCAACAATTTGACTTCGATCGATTATTAGGGTTTTTTAAAAACTTTTCTTCGTTGATGTCGCACTCTGCTTATTTCGGGTACCGATGTGTAACTTTGTACGCTGGGTTTTCCGTTATTTTATATCCACGAGCGTACGAAGTCTCGCGGGAGGGAAATACTTGAAAATATGTTTTTTGATCTCACTTTTGGCCGGCTGGCAGAAATGAGGGCCGTAAAAAAGATAAGGGTTTTTGTTTGTTTAACCTACGTAACCTATCTAATCAAACATTTGACGGGGTTCGGCGAAACCTGGGCGCCTTCCCCAAGCGTGGGTTTATTATTTCTTCTTTCAGTTTTGTTGTGCCTCAAAAATGGGTACTGTCTGGAGGTTTTTTCAGCGAAATTCTTGCCCCAAAATGGAATGCGGGTGAACGATCGGGAAGTCGGTGACCAAGGGAAATGCCGATTGCCCCGACAGATTTTACTTGATGTTTTTCAACTTCAAACGCGCATTACGAGTGAACGGGACGTAG
The DNA here is from genome assembly GCF_008802855.1 of Photinus pyralis. Lineage (NCBI taxonomy): Eukaryota > Metazoa > Arthropoda > Insecta > Coleoptera > Lampyridae > Photinus > Photinus pyralis. Next base: position 19,177,061 of record NW_022170819.1, read on the forward strand.
GAAGTGGTCGACAAAGATGTGGTAATCTTCGGCAAATTCTGTTCAAAAACTGATAATAGAAACTGATTCTGCCAAAACATAAAATTGCGCTGTTTGAAATGTTCTTGGATCGTCACGAGGGACGTGGTCATGTTTATTTTTCACAGAAATTGCTGTATGTTGCTGGTACCAGCCTGAGAAACATTAACTCACTTGACATAGCATGTAGAAAAATGCTTGAAAATGTATTCAACAACAGGTATTTTTCTCTTTTGGATTTCTCCCAATATTCAAACGTTCGTTGTTCTTCTTTTATGATGGCTATTACGAAAGGGTTATTTTTATTGATTCTTACACAAAATAATGTGCTGATTCTTAAGGCATTTACTGGTTAAGTTCATTTTGCAGGTGTGGATTTTTTTAGCCAGAGTGAATTTGCTCTTTACCGGGCTTGTTCTTTTGCAGTTTTATTGTTTATCGAGTACCTGACATGAATAAAGTTGGATCGATTTATAAGTACATTAATGTTGATTGTTAATAATGTAAAGTAATTAGTTTTGGTCGCATCCTTACTGTTTTTCCATTTACTCAAAAATTCTTCATTTTCCTGCCGTATCATGAATGACTGGCAACTGCTTAATAAGCAAAATACTAGTATTATTATTTTACACTCACTACTCCAAGTATCGTCAATTGATTTGTGGTTAAGCTATTAAGATACTGTACGAGGCCGCAATTTAGGTCTTCGAGAACTCCGTTTATCGGCAACTCGCTTGTTGCACGTGATGAGCGTTTCCTCTCCAGGACGTTTTTGGACCGACCGATTATGTTGCGATATCACATTTTCGCAAATCCTTAAGCGTGGATTGTCAAATCGTTTACGTTAACGTTGTTGCCATGGCGATAAACACTTTTATTTTCTGGTGACTGTAATCTAGTTAAGACTTGTAATCGTAGTTGCAGCTTATCTGATTTCGCGTGTGTAGTGGAGAATGGACATTATATGTTTGATCGGCAGTGTCCACGTTGCGAATTTACTCCTCAGCTTGATCTGAATTAGGTAATCTGTTGGGTTTCCTTTCGGTGCCGACGTAAAGGCAGGGAAATATCGGAGCGTCAAATGGTCTCCACGATTTCCACGCCTTTTATTCAATGAAGCGTTAATTCCGATTTCAATTACTCAATTCACACACTAATTGAGATTAACTCGACGGACGTTTATAACAGAATGTTTACCAAAATATTGATTGACCGCATTTTTTGCGAAGGAAGCACACCTTCAATGCCCCCACCTTCATCATTAATTTGTTTCAAGTAGAGCGCGGCGGTGCGTTGGTGCACTTTTTTGTCGTGCCCCCCCCCACCGAGGTTTCTGTTTGTTGTTCTTTTGTTTGTTTTTGTTCATTCATCTAAACTAAAAGTGAGGTATCATTTAAGAAGGTTCATGGCAACGAGTCAAATTGTTCCTGTTTTTACTCAGAATATAAATGGTGGAGCTCATTTTTTTAAGATGGAAAATTACGGCGTTTCAATTTTTGCAAGAAATTACCTTTTTTAACCTGTAGCCACCAATCGTTGTAAATCATGGTGCCCTTTACTATCATTGTAATCCTGTCTGAATCCTGTCACCTTTAATGATATATTACCAAACTAGACTTTAGTAAATCCACTTCAGTATAAACTTATATAGCCCAACTTAGAAAAATGTTATCTCTCTC